>NC_083609.1:48599130-48905978 GCF_029168945.1 Cannabis sativa | reverse complement strand
AATAACATGGTTCGATATAAATTTACACACAATTCAGAAATTATTAAGCATTTAGCAAATAACAAAGACATGTGAAAATACAAAACTATCATATCTTAAAAAAATTCCAAGGTTTCCAATAAACTGATATACAGTGTGCCGGTAGGCGAGAGTCAAAGTATCATTCATTAAATAGAGTTGTCAGCTCATCTAAAATGGATACCATTCTAGCAACCTTTTATTCGATCAAAATGAGAGTCTAATAGAGACGAAAACTTACAAAATACTTATCATAAGAGATCGTTACGGTGTTAAATGCTTCAACGAATAACCATCCATTAGGGGAACGAAGTCTAGCGTCTCGAAGTTATATTGAAAACATATTAACCATGTAGGACCAACAATGGAGATCAAATATCCTTATAACGAAAGCTCATTATTTTAAAGAGTTGTATTTTCTAAGATACTTATTTTAATCTATTAATTTTAATATAAATATATTTATTTAATTAAAATTACCAATTTAGAATAAAATTCTAAATATAAATATAAATTTAATATTTATAAAATTATACTTAAGGAAGATCTGAAAAAATAAAAATAAATTATTTTCCATCCTTAGTATTAATTTTCTAAAAAATATTACGAAAATTATTCAATTTAAGTTGATCCAAAATTAATTAAAAAAAAATAATTTTGAACTCAAATTTAATTTTCTATAAATATATAATGCAAAATTCGAAAAATAATGTATTTAACATAAATACAATTTTCGAAATGCTATAAAATAAAATAAAATAAATCTTGAAAAATTATTCTAATTTATGTTGATCCAAAATTAATTAAAATTAATTTTCAACACAAATATAATTTTCATATTTTAATTAAATATTAAGAAAATTATCAAATATTTAAGTATCATGATAAAAATCAACTTAAATATTAATCTTCTATTTAATTAAATATCACTAGAAAAATACTTCAAGAAAACAGACAATAACTATCTAGACTTTCATTGACTAATTAATTTATTTTCTAATAATAATATATTTTAATTAATCGTTTAATGAAAAAATTATTGATTTAAGTTGGTCCAAAATTAATTAAAAAATAATTAATTTTCAACTTTAATCTATTTTTCAAAATTCAAAATTTCTGCATTTAAATAAAAAATGTAATTTCGAATTTTATAAAAAAAATGATTTATAAAATAAAATAAAATATATTTTGAAAATTATTCAAATTTAAGTTGTTCTGAAATTAAAATTTCCAACTTAAAATAATTTTCTATTTAATTAAATATTATGAAAATAATAATATTTAAGTATCAAGAATGAAATCAACTTAAATATTTAATTTTCAATTTAATTAAATGTATTAAATACAAGAATTAAATAATTAAGTATAAAAGAAACTTAATTTTAAATTCTAATTTAATACTAGGAAAAATATTCTTTATTTAAGTTGATCCAAAATTAATTAATAAATAATTAATTTTTAACTTAAAATATTTTCCTAACTAAATATTAAAAAATATAACTAGTACTAGAAATAACTATCTAGAATATATCTCAATTAACTAAGTGTTTTTCTAAAATTTACTTTAAAATATTCAATGAAAAAATAAATTTCATATATTTTAAAGCTAATTATGTTGCTAATTCAATTTTAATTAGGTTAAACTAATATAATTAACCTAATACAATTATTTAAATAATGCAAATGGGCCTTCACAATTTGGGTGGTTCATGTGAGGGAGGGCTGGGTTCAGTATGTCGTACCCACTACTATTGGCCCCTTATCTCTGACACAAGGCTCAAAGGAGAGGAATTTAATTATTAAATAAATAATTGTTATTCATTGAATAAGCCTAATTCTAATTGGGCCTAAATAAAATTACATAAGTGAAATTTTATTTTAGCAACCTAGTTCATTTAATTACTTAAAACTTAAATGGGCTTCTTACATGCATCTAAGCCCAAAAGCAAACATATAGGCTCACACAGGTCAAATTATTTGGATGGGCCTTATCATGTTACTAAGTTTACACTGATGAAAGAAGTACAAAATTTACCTGTTACAAATTATTTATAGGATCTATTGAAAATTTGACTATGATAAAAATCAGATTATTGGATCTGTCAACAAGTTAATCATAGCAATTTAGATCAAATAAATAATAGGTTTATTAAAAAAAATTGAATAAATAATATAAATAAACAAACAATGTCCATGTAACAGATTGTGAAATAAAATATTAATATAATTAAATTATTATTTTAAACTAACCAACTAAATTTTAAAAATTTAGGGTTGTTAAAACCAACCTTAAATTTCTCATGAAAATTTAAAATTCAAAATTGAAACTAATTTAAAATATCTAGGTTTATTTGAATTATTTTATCAAATTAAATTAAATATCAAATAAGATAAATGATTTGAAAAATAATATTTCAATATCGTTTTCTAATCTTACAATTTAATAAAATTAAAAATAATAAAATAAACCAATTTTAAAATAGATGTGGTTAGACAATTATTATTTTAAGAATAAAATAATAAACAAATAATAATTATCCTAATTATATATCAAAATATCTCAAATTTAGCATTATTCAAATTTCTACAAAAATATATAAGTTATTTAAATATTTAAAATATAATTTATAAATTTATAATAAGTAAAATGATATATAAAAAAAATACTATTTTTCTAACTTATAATTTATAAACAATTAAATATTTAAAAAAATAAAAAAAATATTGAATTTGAAAATATTATGGTTAGAATATCTATAAAAATATCTAGGTTAATTTCAAATTTATTAATTGTTTAATTTATCATATAAGGTAATTTTAATATATTATTTCAAATTAAAAAGATAATGTTATCTTTAATTTAAAATATACCCAATATTAAAATATTTAACCTTATAATTAAATAATATATAAACAATAAAGAAATTAAAAAATTTTAAATCTGACCATAATTTAAAAAAAAAAAATAATCAATTTTTAAATTTAAACCTCAAAATATCAAAAAATAATAATAATCTATTAAAAAATAAATATTATTAATTTAAAAATGATATTTAAGTTTAAATATATTAAAAATAATATTTTATTTTAATTTTAGGGTTTGAAAATCGAGAAAATTTGAAATTGGGAAAAAATCCCATGAAATTCGGATTTTTGGGTGAAATCACCCATGCTGCCCCAGGAGGCTGCACGCAGGGAGCTACGCGCGCGGAGATAGGCTATCGCAGCGTGTCATGTGGGGCAAACACGAGCCCTTGCAGGGTGCTGGGCGGCCGGATGCAGGGTGATGCGTGTCTGAAGACTGGGCGAGACACAGCTTCAAACAAAAAATGTCTGGGTCACGCGCGCGCATCATGCCTCCTTGTCCAAGATGCTGGTGCGATCGAGCACCCATCTCGACACCCATATGCATCCGATTTTCAAACCTTCATAATTTTTTCAATTTTTATCGGAATCAAGTTCCATAAAAATAAAAATTGCTTAATTTTTCACAAGGAATCCAAATAAAATATTTTCATGGAAAATTTCGAAAATCACATACATTCATCAAATAATCACATAAACCAACATGAAACCATCCAAATCAACACAAATATTGTTTTAATTCATATTTCATGATCTAGATTTACTACCATGTATGAGTTGGAATTATTTTACCAGGATCTAGATTTACTAACAAGTATGTTTCATTAACATCCTAATATGAATTTCTAAAACAATAAAATAAACACATATAAAGTTTAAGAAACCTTACATTGGGTGCAGCGGAATATAATGACTCCTTCCGTTCAGATCTCTAGCCCTTGATTCCTTTCTGTAGCAGAACATTATCAAGATCTGAGCCTGGGTCTCTTTCTCTCCTTCCTTGAGCCCGATTCTCCTTCTTGTTAATTGGATTCTTCACAGTCTTACACACTATGATTGAGATACCACTTAATGTGTGTGGGCACTCACTCTATCACTCAAGGCTGAATAATAGGGAGAAGAAAAGAGAGGAAGTGTGAGCCATCACTATCTATTTATAGGCAACCACCTAGATTTATGTTAGATTTAATTAGCATTAAAATAATAGAAAAATAAATGGTAAAACCAAGCATAGTGGCCGGCCATGGGTTGGATAATGGGCCCCACTTTACAATTTTGCCATTTTGTCATTTTCCCATCTTATTTTTTAAAAAATGCCAATTTTCTAATTTAACCACTTAAATGCCAATTCTAATTTTTGAATAACTAAAAATTAATTATTAAATAATATTGTCATTTAATATATTTATTCATTAGACATAATAAAGTCTCTTAATTAACAAATAAGACCTAGAATCTCTTTTCTTCACAATTAAGCCCTTGCTTAGTGAAAATTCATAAACTAGACATAGTCTAACCGAGCTTCCAATAAGCAGACCCAGAACTTACTAGGTAAATTCATTGACTTATTAAATCCTTGTTGCATCCACGCATAGAACTTAGAATTGCACTCTCAGTCATATACAACGCTCAATACGTTCCACGATATAGATACACTATTAATTATCCATTGTTATAATCCCAATAATCAATGATCCTCTATAGATGATCTACATTGCATAGGGATAAAATTACTGTTACACCATTTCAATGTATTTTATCCTTTAAACACTTGCCACCTATAAATGATATTTTAGTGAAATAATATAATCACAAAAATGAGGTCTCAATCATTTATCTCTATTCAGCCAAGCTCGAAGGAAAACATCGTTTCACTTCTAAATACTTATAGAAGCTATAGATTCTATATCTATGATTAGCGCTCCCACTCAATTGTACTACCATGTTCCCAAAATGTACGTATCACCCTGACCAAAAAGTAGGCTTAACTAACAAATCAAAGAATACGAATAACACTCTTGAGATCGAACCTAAGCATGTCAGGATTAAGATCATTTGATCTAGGATCAACTAGGTGATATTGAATTGAATAGATATTACAGTAAATTTATCATATCTAATTAAAGTTCAATATCGGTCCCTTCCAATGTATACTCCATACATTCGATACTGGTAAACTTTGCCAATGCCCTGGAAAGGACATAACACTTATCCAAGGTGTAAGTATACCTATCGCTGATTATCATGCCAGTCTAAATCTAGTGAACTGACAAATCAGGGAATTAAATTTTTGAACATATAATCATGATTATATTCCACTGTACTGACAACACCATAATCATGAACAAATACATATGTTCTGGACCTAATAGAATTTACACATTAAACAATCATGAAATGAATCATGTGAACCATGCAACATAAAATTTTATTTCTGATCTTTATTAATTAGTAAATCTGATTATATTGAAATGAATTTTATTTAGGGCACAAAACCCAACAAACTCCCACTTACACTAATATAAAACAAAAAGTGCATTTCAAATAATCTCAACACCTTGATATACAAATCAAGTGTAGTATGTAGTATACTCTCCGTAATAGGATCTGACAGATTGTATTCAATACAACCTTTCCTCCACCATTACATTTCCTTAATCACAAAATCCATCATATTGTGAAATTCTTCTCTAATATGTCTACTCCTCTAGGAATACTAGTTCTTTACTATTTGGCAACTAATTTTGCGTTAGTCAGGAAATAACACTAGTAGTTAATAAATGTTGGAACAATGCCAAAAATGTATAGAACTTTCCTTAGACTGAATAAGTATCTTTCCTGCAACTTTAACATTCAGTCTCTCTGGTAGAGTTAGAGATTTCATATAGGTTTTTTACACTTCTCCAAAATCACTACTCCACCCCCAGAGTAATCACCATCTTATCAGCAGACTTTCTAGCACTAAGGCAAGTCTAGAAATTTGATTTGGTGTAGTCTAAGAGTATTAAATACACCCTTATCGACTAACATATAGTTCCTCTTCTTAATCTTAAGATTTACTTGATTGTCTTCCAATGTTCCTTTTCTGGATTAATCTGATACCTACTCATTACTCCCACTCAATAGCAGGTGTCTGGTCTAAGGCATACTAAAGCATATCTGAGACCTCTCATTGTTGATTCAAGGAATTCTTTCATGGCTTTATCTTTTCTGGAATAGTTGAGATTTTTTCTTAGATAAATAAAATCTATGTCTAGAAGTCGAGAAGCTTCTATAGATTGCCATTAGTAAAATGCTCCAGCATCTTACTAAAGTAAGTTGCTAGCACTAGAGTAAGTAATTAACTAGGTATACCAAAATCCATAGGTTTAGATAAACTCAAACCTATAATACTAGGAGCAGAAAGTTTTGTTTAGTCCATTTAATAGACTTACTCACAAAATTTCATTTCTTGTCCTTGTAATAGAAAACTTTTGGTTCTTCCACATGAATGGTTTTAACCATAGTTCTCTTGGCTTTGCTTCTTAGTTTGTTATTCTTAAAATTCATTACTTGTTTAAACTCACAATGAATTTTTATCACAAGTGTTTTCCAAGTCATAACAGGGTGAGTTCCTTGAAACCCTCCCACTAGGACAAGGTACCGTGACTTTTGTCTAAGAATACTAAATGGTATTGTCCTCTTCGGTTGTGTCAAAAACAACAGAGGTAGTGGGATCATCTTATTTCGAATAAGATGATGATACACTTTTTGATTCAAGAAAAAAAAATATCTCCTCTATTTTGCTACTTTGTTTTCAGACTTAGTCATTTTCTTAGAAAAGTAATATTTGTTAAAACAAACATATAAACCTTGGTTAACAGTTCTTGCTTTTCTTAAGATTACGATTAGGCCATCCATGAATCTAGTAATGGTTTATACTAAGTACACAACCATTCCATCATTCTGAAATTTTCCTATCACTAGGATATATCCCTAGAAGGACTTAGGCAACGATTAGTAACTAATCATATACCTTATATTATCATCAATATGCAAATCGAATTTCTGGGGAGGTAAGTTTGGATATAATTCAAAAAATCAACTTAATGATCTTTGAACTGCATATCGACAAAATATTTCTCCACCCCTATCAGTTCGCAAGATCTTTAACCACTTACCTTAATAGTTTTTTCACCATTGCTAGAAATTCATGAAAATTTTCAAACATTTCAAATTTCTTGTGCATAAGGTAAAATCTAGAGTGATTGTCTTAAGAATATAACGAAAACTCATATCCACCCCTAAAAGTACATCCATATGCGATATAAGATAATTTTACTTTCAAGTGGATATAGGCATATTGACTCTTTACAGAGAATGATCTTATCAAAACTACTATGAACAAGATGCAAATGCCATAGATTTATAAAAGAATGTGGTTGTGGTCTTTTGATAACTTAGGTCTAGTTACATTAAAGTTCTTAGAATAGTCCAAGTGGATCCTGTCACTGAATACTAAACTTATATTCCATACTTTAACATACAGTTTGAATCCATTGAGAGAAAATAGATATTAAACACTTGTGAAAGTTGAACTGTATTGTATTCTGGAAATAGAAATAAAAAATTTCTATTTGGAATCTAAAATTTAAAGTCAAAGACTTAAATTTATACCAAATATACATGAGTATTCTTCTCTCTTGGACCATTACTACTAATCTAACTTTAAGTTTAATTTGCCTAAAGTAAGCATATATAAGTAGGAGATTCTAAGATTGAGGATTTATATCATTTCGGGATAGAATGTCGGGAATATAATCATATGTGCCATTCAATTTCATAAAAAAAAAAAAAAGAATGACATTATAAGCAAATGATTTATAAACCATTCATCCAATGGTATATTATGTAAGCAAATTCGAAATGAATAAGCTAAGAGGAATAAGTAAAGGATAATTTCGATTTAAAATAAGAATCCAACGATGTCCCGGTAGACGAGAGTCAAAGTTATTCTTATTTGTATAATCTTCTTGTTTCATATTGTAAATACTTGTCTAAGGTGTCATCAATTGATGAACAGCTAGATGTTGCATTTACAAATATTTATCTATCGAGATCTAACACTGTTATGTTTGTCTAATGGATGACAATTCATTAGGATTTGTCCCATTAAAAACAACAAGCTAAGTTAGACCAACAATGAAGATTCGAAATTAAACTACAATTAATAACAGAAAACAACATGGTTCAATATAAATTCATACACAATTCAGAAATTATCAAGCATTTAGCAAATAACAAAGACATGTGAAAATACAAAACATGCACATCTTAAATAACTTCTAAGGTTTCCAACAAACTGATACAGTGTCCTGGTAGGCGAGAGTCAAAGTATCATTCATTGAATAAAGTTGTCAGCTCATCTAAAATGCAAACCATTCTAGCAGCCTTTTATTCGATCAAAATAAGAATCCAACGTTGTCTCGGTAGGCGAGAGTCAAGGTTATCTTATTTTATGAGCTTCTACCATTGTTTCATACTTCGTAAATTTATCTCTAAGTAGTTACCGTAGGGGAGAGTCTAATAGAGACGAAAATTTACAAAATACTTATCATATGAGATCTTACGGTGTTAAATGCGTTCAACGAATAACCATCCATAAGGGGGACGAAGTCTAGCGTCTCGAGGTTATATTGAAAACATTTAACTATTGTAAGACCAATAATGGAGATCGAATATTCTTATAACTAAAAGCGCATTATTTTAAAGAGTTGTATTTCTTTGATGTTTATTTTAATCAATTTATTTTAAAATATATTTATTTAATTAAAAATTCTAATTTAGAATAAAACTCTAAATATAAATTTTAATTTAATATAAAATTATACTTGAGGAAGATCTAGAAAAATAAAAATAAATTATTTTCCATCCTTAGTATTAATTTTTCAAAAAATATTACGAAAATTATTCAATTTAAGTTGATCCAAAATTAATTAAAAATTTTCAACTCAAATTTAATTTTCTATAAATATATAATACAAATATCTATACTATAGGCCACAATTTTAAACCGTCGCCTATAGTTGTATAGACACGGTTTTAAACCGTCGCTTATAATAAAGTTTTCATGTTAATTTTAAATTTTGTATTTTTCAACCACGGTTTTTAATAGTCATTGAGTTGCAAAAAAAGGAAAAAAAAATAAAAAATTTCTACTTTTTTCTCTTGCATTTATTAATTTACACATTGTCACTAATTAGTTAAGGTAAAGTATAAACATAAATTGAAAATGAACAAAATTGAAATATATACAAACTATGTACTCAAATATAAAGTATAAATATTAATTAATCTTTAACTGGTTATAGTGTAAAGTATAAACAAAAACAAAAACTAATCATCATATAAAGTTTTAGGCCAGTGTTCCCGCAAGAAATAATATCACCACTGTCGTGAACTTTCCTGCGAACCCATAACTTGCTCTCAACACTATAGCCAATGTTGCAAATCAAACTATAAAAACTCTTTATGTAGAGACAATGAAGGAAAATAAAATTAATTAGGCATGAAATGCAGGGTATTCCATTAACTAGCATATAGAGTAGGGATGCGCATTTTCCCCATGGGGATGGGTTCCCGCGGGGACCCGCCCCTGATGGGGCAGGGATTCCCAGTCTAAATGGGGAACGGGGCGGGGACGGGAATCAAATTTTGTTCCCAAATGTTAAACGGGGCGGGGACGGGGATGACACTCCCCGCCCCGACGGGAACCCGTTTAATTTATTAATTATTTTTTATTAATATTTTATATTTTATATATGCGTTTGTATTTTTTTAGTATATTAATATTATTTTTACAATTTTTGAAGTTGTGTTCTTGTATAATAATTACTATATTGAATAGTAAATAATATGTAATATTTTATCTTTTATGTAATTTAATAATTTTATACATTTAAATTTTTAAAATAAATTTTATTTTACAATAGGGGATTCCCCGCCCCGTCCCCGCCCCATTAGGGGATTCCCCGATGGGAAATAAGCGGGGATGGGGATTAAAATCCTTAACAGGGATGGAGATGGTGAGAGCACTCCCCGCTAATTCCCCGCCCCGTGTGCATCCCTAATATAGAGCAACTTACTTTAGATTAAAGAGAGCAATTTCTTCTGCACGAGTTGCATCCTTTCTCATACTCAATTACAGAATGTCACCCTATATAAGAATTAAAAAATTGTCATGTAAACCAAATAAATAGGTAAGAGAAAACAATTTCTGTCTACATTAAACTAGCATCAGAGATAATATATACCAGGACTCATTCAAAAAACATTTTTTTTCTAGATTATTTTAGATCAATTTTACACCATTAGATTAAAATATTTTAAATGATCAGGTACAATAAGTTAATTAAGGTTAGAGACTCACCAAACAATTGAATAAATAGATATTCTTCTACTAAAAACAAAAAGAAGCAAGTATATATTAGTAAGGAGGCCACAGCGAGAGTTTTACCAATATGAAATGACCAAAATAATTATTGCAGTATATATATGGGTGACTATTTAATGGTTATATTTTTATTATAACCATATGGTTACATTTTTCTTTGACCTGTAATAGCAGGTTACTAATAAGTAGACATTCTTTTTTAGAATTAACTATTTTCTTAAAATAATTAATTAAATACTTCACAAGACATCTTTTAGCAATTAATATTTATATTTAAATCCTTACTTTTATTATTTTAATAATTAAACCATTTAATTATAATATTTACAATAAAATTTATTTTTTTTACAAAAATTAAACTTCCTTTGACACAAATTAAAATTCTCTTCTTATAATAAATTTTTAAATAATTAATTATTTTTAATGATATTTAATTATTGGCTAATTAATAATTTTCCCCCCGAACTTTGACATGTACTAAATCATGCCCCCTGAACTTTTTTGGCCGTTAAAAATTCTCCCTGAACTTTTAAGATTGTTAAATTTAAGGACTTTTATCTAATTTTAGTAAAAAAATTCTAACATGGATGAAAGTTCAGGGGGCATGATTTAATACATATAAAAGTTTGAGGGGCATGATTTGGTAGATATCAAAGTCTAGAGAGCATGATTTAGTACCTGAAACAGTAAAATTGAATGAAATTAGACAAAAGTCCTTAAATTTAACAGTCTCAATAGTTCAAGGGGAATTTTTAACAGCCAAAAAAGTTCAGGAGACATGATTTGGTATATGTCAAAGTTCGGGGGAAAAAATTACTAATTAGCCTTAATTATTTTGTTACAATTAGATGAACTAAGTATGAGGCCTCAAGCTAATCAATCGATAACAAGTGCAGCCATTTTTTTTCTAAAAAGTCCTTCAACTTATTTCACTTTTTACTTTTTAAATATTTAAATAAAAAATTAAATAATTAAGTGTAATAATTTATAATTAAGATTACAAGTATAATAAAATTTAAATTATAAAATTATATGTTTATAATTTTCAATTATAAAAAGTTTTGCTATAAAATTTTAAATAATTTAAATGTAAAAAAATAAATTGCTAAAAGATCCTTATATAGTAATAAATTGTAAAAAATTAATTAATAATTATAATTAATTTAATTTTAAAATATAATTAATCTTAATTAAAGTTTTATAAGGAAATAAATAATTAGGTTACTTTCAGGTTACAAGTTATTTATTATTTGTTTTTATTTAATTTCTAAATTAATCACAACCATTTAATTGTAATCCAATAGCTTAAAAAAATGTAACCACGACGGTTACAATAAAAATGTAACTATTGAAACCTCTTTCATAAATATATATATTTATATATATATATATATAAATGTATATATATTTTGTCTAGTAATCATCTAATTAAGAGTATTAATTACATTGTAATCTAGATTATCAATGTATTGATAATTTTATAACTCTTCCCATGGGAAATTAACAATGTAAACCATAAAATTTCTAGAAGGAAACACGTAATATCTGTAATACCCAGTAAAAATATACATATATTTTAAATTTTATTTGTTATACAATTTGTGTGAGAATAAGTATTTAATTTATTTCTACTAATAGTGAATACAGATAATTGCTTAGAATAGTATTGACAGATTTCTAAACATAGTTAAAATTATAGTAAGTGTCAAGGTAAAATTATAGTGTTTTTACGAATTAGGATAATTACTCAATTAAAGCCCAATATGAAAGTCTATTAAAGTTTTATAAATTATTTAGTGGGTTTAATTTATGGGATTACTTCACAAAAACATAAAAATAACAAAAAAATTACAAAAATACGATTACAGAATTTCAAACATTTTTACGAATTTTTTGATTTTATTTACAGAAAATACGGTCCTTTTTTGTTGTAATCTTGTTAATTTTTTGTTATATGTATGTTATTTTTTGTTCTTATTTTGATATTATTTTCATGTTACTTTTATGTAGTTTTCTTTTTGATTTTATGTTATTTTTGTATTATTTTTTGGAAAACCGTAAAAATGTAGAAAAATATTTTCGGAACGTAAAAATGTAAATATTTTACAAAAAAATGTGTCTTATGTAATTATTCCTTAATTTATTGTATGAGTGCATTAAATAACATTATAATGGAATTAATATTAAAAAAAGTTCGTAGGTTTGGATAAATTCGCAGGATTAAAAAACTGTTTTAGTAAAATGATCATATCTAGAGTTTTAGAGCTTCGATTGAGGTGATTCAAGTGGCGTTGAAAAGATAATTCAAAGATCTATAAATTTTATAGAAATATTTATATCATAATTCGGAAGTTTTTTCGGTCAAAACTTAGTCTAAAGTTACGAAGATAGAGGGCTTACTTTTAAAATTTAAAAATTAGATATTTGTTGAGTTAATAATATTTTAGTATTTTATTATATATTATTATTTTTAGTTAACCTAAACCTATTAGAATACGATATCTCATAATCTTCAGTACATGTTTTTTATCAAACCCTAAACGTTTTATTTTTCTCTCCAAACCAATTAGTCAAAGCCTCATTCTTCTTCATGGTTGCTCCTCTCAAACCTTCCACACTTCTTCTTATTTTTCTACCTTCATTCTTAAAGTTTTGGATTTATAATCAAGGCTTGCGGGCTTGAGACATCAAATAGAAAGTTGTGAAGAGGTATGAAATATTTTCTTGCTCAATAATGCTAAATGTTATCTAGGGTTCGGACCTATTATATTTTTCGTTTTCAGAAAAAAAAAAAAACAAGTTTCAGTAAAGTGATGATATCTCTCTTGATATTGATCTGTTTTTAGAGATTTTTGTATCGTTGAAAAGCTTATTCGATGATCTAAAATTTTTATCAAGAAACTGTTCACCAATTCGGTGTTCTTCTATGTCGAAAATTATCATCTTTCTGCTATTGTTATAATTCGTTTTCTTAATATTTCCAGAAAAAGTATTTTCACGTAAAATACAATAACTCTCTCAATTCTCATTCATTTTTAATGATCTATGTATGGTTATAAAGCTTATTCAATTTCCCATAAGTTTTATGAAAAAACGTTTTGTTAATTCGAAGTCATACTATGTCAAAAAGTTAGTTTTCTTCAATCTCATGTGATTCGATTCTTGAATCTTGTTCTTGCAAAACTATTTTGGTAAAATTGTAATATCTCTTTGAATATAATTCCAATTTCAAAGAATTTTGTATCATTGGAAAGGGAATTTAATTTCATTATCTTCTAGTTCTGGACTATTTAATGTCAAAAGTTTGTATTTTTGCTAAGTCGTGTAATTCGTTGCTCCATATTCCTTCTCAGAAATAGTTTTAGTAAAACAATCACAACTCCCTAAGTTTTAATCAATTTTTAATGATCTTTATATCATTGGAAAGATAATGAAATTTCCTATAATTTTTATGAAGACAACTTTCACTAGATTAGTATAGTTGTTGGTCAAAAATAGTGATCTTTCTGCTGTACTGTAAGAATACAAATTTTAATATTAGGGTCTTGACTCATGTCTTATTATAGGTAGTAGTGACGAGATAACAAGTCTTAAGCAGCGAGATTTGAGATAAGGAACTTAGATAGTTTTGTATGTGTTTATCTGCATAAATTTAAATTCTTTATGTATTGAACATATTCATTCTTCCTCAAAGTATTGTCAAGAAAATTGAAAAAATTTGCAGAATGTTTTTGTGGGGTCAAAATGGCAATAGAAGTAAGATTCATATTGCCTCTTCAGACAAGGTTAGTTTGTCTAAGAAATATGGAGGCTTAGGATTCAGAAATGGATCGAAGTGGAATTGTGCTAATCTTGCCAAGTTTCTTTAGGTAATAATGCCAAAGTATGATGTCCTATGGGTCAAATGGGTAAACACAATTTATTTGAAAGGAGAAAACTTATGGAGTTATAAGCTGCCCCAAGATACCAGATGGTACCAGAGGAAGTTGTGCAATCTGACTTGATTTCAGTGATAACAACCTACAGGCAGCAAGTATATCGGGTAAGTTCAAAGCTTTTCGTCTGCTCGTTTGAGCCTTGTTTTTCTTGAGCAGGTTGTCTGCTTTGGTGTAATCAGAAAAAGTTTTCTCTAGTGATTATTGAAAATCTTTTTCTTTGATAAAAAAAAAATATATTCTACCGTAATAATTTGAACAAGAATGTTAGAAAAATTTATTTCATACCCAAAGCAGAAGAGAAGGCAATCATGAATAACAGCAACTCCTGTTTACAGGCTATACGTTCTCCCCGAAGGAAATAAAATTCAGCAACCCTTCCATTACCCATGACTTCATGAGCGATTCCAAACTAACATTGAAATAAATGATCAAACAATGAAAGCTTCTTTAGCCAAAAAAAAAAAGGATAAATATTTTTGATAAAAAAGAATTTATTGACTGGAAAGAGGTATCACAAAGAGAGGATTAAGAATCATAAAATAATAATAAAGTTTTGATAAAAAAAAAAAAAACTGACGATTGTAGATTTATGAAATTGGGGTATTTTAGGACAAACCTGAAGGAAGCCTTCAAGGTAAAACTGAAGCACAATCCACGGGCTAGAAATATAGTTGTCCAAGTCCGGTGAATTAGAACTGAAGAACCAAAGGTCTCTTTCCACTTTTTTGAGCACTACACCACCAGTTTTAAAGTCACTGGTGAAATTATCGATAAAAAGATTTTCGCTTATCCTTTAAGCTTCTTTTGCATAAAGAAAACCCTGGATAGTACAAGGTCAATGAAAATTAGAGAAATTTACGTCTCTGATTAGTCTAAGAATGACAAACAAACCAAGTTACACAATTTACCTTTGCCATATTTCCTTTTAAAATAAACTTTTGACTCAACTCATAACACAAATAAAAAGCAGGAATCTGTAATAACACAACATAAAGTAAGTTAATAAGTACTTCAACTAAAAAAAACTAACAGTGGCTACTTGAGAGAAAACATTACATTTGAGGTTGAAGCAGCATCTTGAACTTTGCGCTCTAGCTCTGTGATATCTAAAGTGTGTTGAAAACCGATTAATAACGGTGTCTCTCTCAAACGTTCTCTCCAAAATTCAATAGATTTGGCAGTTTTATCAAAAAAACTGTCTTCTAAGCTCGTAAAGAACGCCTCATTAACCGGTGAAATGCAGAGAGCGTGTCTAGTCATCCTACATTCCCATAGTACAGCCAATAACTTCTCCTGGGCTGATAGTCCATCATGCAACTCTACAATATCACATTAAAAAAGAAAGGCCATATTGATGTCATCAAACAAATTATGAATAGACAAATTGTTTTATATTCCAAAAGTTAAGAAAGAATATTAAAATTTAAAGCACACACATAACTAAAACAACCATCCCACCAACCTTAACTGATAACAAATCAGTAACACTATGGAGTAAATTTATCATATTATTCGAAGCTTGAAAGTGTTCTTCTTCAGAGGTACCATTTGGAGTAACGATCTTCACCCATAAGCCAATTGCGATTTTGATATCTTCCAAAACTTGCTGCTTGTACAAAAAAACCAAGCAAACATTTAGTATAGTAACTCTTACTCCCTCCTCAAAAAAATCATATTGCATAATGATGATAATAATAATTTTTTTTATACTGGCTTATCTTGCATCACCTTAGAACTTGGATCTTTTTGCTGAAAGCAGAAGGCCCGAAGACAATGTGCTGTAGCTAACTGATTTGTATGTCCGGTTCTATAGCTACTTTTTCCACCTGAACTCAATTTTTTCTTTCTTTTTTTCTTTCTTTGATGAGATCCACCAGAACTCACTTCCTGCAGCAATCATGTCAATAAAAAATTGAGCTCACGAAATAAAAAAAAAAAAAAAAGCTACCAAATAAGAAAATTGAATTGCAGCCTAATTGTGAAAGCAAATTATCTTACAAGTGAAGATATTGTATTTGACAAGCACTGAATACAATCCTCCAAATATTGATTTTCATTGCCCTTCAACATTCCCTTTATCGCTACAATTCTTAATTTTTGTAACCAAGTTTTAGAAGTTCCACACACATCATCATGGAACGTATCTTCATAGGCCAGAAGTTCCTAATATTTTCAGAGGAAGATGAAATTGATATCAATCACTGTTTAAGGGATCATAAAAATACAAATTTTTCTTCTAATACTGAGAAATTCCCCAAACTGTATCAAACCCCATATATTAAGCATTATAATATTTAAGGAGAACAAAATTATAGCAAATACTACGTAGGTGCCTGACATAGGAGCATACCACAAGCCTGACTATTTGAACTACCCTTCTTAAATATAAAAAGAATTCAACGTTTATAAAACACAAAAATTTATTACATCTCCAGCAGGTGTAAGATCATTACATCTTGACTTCAATTTGAATTGCATAAAAAGTAACCCATTAGCATAAAGCTTTAGAACAAACAAAACGGTGTCTTCACCTACCCCAAAATGATAACAATCTACATTGTGAAATTGCTTGTATCACCATAAACAGAAGCACGCAAAATCAGCAAAGAAAATCACATAACAACTACCTGATTGAGTTTATCTGCGATCTCATCTATACAAGCTTGAAAATCAGGGGGTTTATCAGGGCTATTTTCAAATTCGTTGGCACAAGAAGCTACAAATATTACAAATTTCATTGCATTGTTTTCCTTGTCCACCTGCATAAATGTAAATTGTCTTTGTTCATATTTCATATGGGACAAACTTGTTTGTAGAAAAGAAATTCAAAAAGAGAGCTACCAAATCTTTAATAAAATTATCTTTGGAGAGTTGAGACTTGAGACTCCGCAATTCTGTGATAAGAAAGTCAAGAAAATAATAAGTGTCTTGTTTCTCTACCATTGCATTTTAGACTAATCGCAGTGTGATTTTTAAGATGAAGCCTAAAGAGATAGTGCAGGGAATGAAAGTTCATTCCCTAATTGGATATCTCCTCAACAAAGTGCTTTTGTTGCTATAGGCTTGTAAGTGATAATATTTTAGTGGCTTTTGAATTAATTCATGCTTTGAATAACAAGAAGAAAGGAAAAATCGGTCATGCAATAATGAAATTAGATATGTCATAAGTAGGGTTGAAGTTATATTCATGCAGGTTTTCAGGGTATGGGCTTTTCGGGTCCTGGTTCGAGAAAAAGTAAAGAGATGAGGGAATATGTATATCACACTAATGAAACTCCAGCTTTAATTAGAAGTATATTTTAAACTCGAGATCACTCTGCTAAAGTACAATTGTAAAGAACTGTTCATGCCAAAAGAATTGAGATTAAACTTTTAAAACAAGTGATCATGTTTTCAATTAAGCAGTTAATTAAGATTATTAAAATGTGACCAAATGGTAGTCTCACATCAACAGAACTTCAACAAGAGAGATGTAGCTTATCTCTTCTAATGCTAGAGTCATAGCAATTGGCATGAGTGAAAGAAAAAAAAAACAAGAGAAAGAATAGCTTAGTAACTGACCTTCATAGCGTTGATGAAAAGTACTGTCAACCATTTTAATCAATTCTCAATTCACTACGGAAAGAACACCTGGACAAATTGTTGGAATTTATTTTACCAGGATCTTAGATCTACTCACAAGTATGTTTATTAACATCCTAAATATGAACTTTCTAAAACGATGAAATAAACACGTATAAAGGTTAAAAAACTTTACATTGGGTGCAGCGGAATTAAATGACTCCTTCCGTTCAGATCTCTAACCCTTGTATCCTTTCTGTTCCAGAGTATTATCAAGATCTGAACCTGGATTTCTTTCTCTGAATCCTTGATGCTGAAACTCCTTTGCTGATGATCTTTCTTCACGATCTTCCTCACTATGGTTGAGGTATCACTTGCTGTATGTGGGCACTATTCTCACACTAAGAATTTCGAAATATTGAAAAAGAAAAGAAGAGGCAAGTGGCGGCTAAAGATAGGGAGAGAGAGACTCAATTTTTTCTGAATGAGAAGTGTTAGAAGAAAAGTGTAATTTTCCTGAAGCCTTCACTATCTATTTATAGCATTCCACTAGGGTTAGGTTTGAATTATTTGGCATTAAAATAATGAAAATATCAGTTTAAATTGCCTACAAAAGTGGCCGGCCATGCTTAGTGGTATTGGGCCTCACTTTTTGCAATTTTGCAGTTTTACCTTTTCTGCATCTGATTTTCTCAAAAACGCCAATTGTCTAATTCAACCATTTAAATGTCAATTCTAACTATTTAATAACTATAAATAATTATTAAATAATATTGTCATTTATCATATTTATTAATTGAGCCATACAAAGTATCATAATTAACAAATATGCCCCTAAAACTCTTTCTTTACAATTTCGTCCTTACTTAGTGAAAATTTCACAAATAGACATAGTCTAATTTGAGAATTATAATTGATTAATCAAAACCAATTAAATGAGTCTTACAAGCAATATTATCTCAACTAGTGCGGGGACCATGGGTCTATATAACCGAGCTTCCAATAAGTAGATCAAGAATTTAGCACTAAAATTCACTAACTTATTAATTCTTCGTTGAATCCACGCATAGAACTTAGAATTACACTCTCAGTATATAGAATGCTCTATATGTTCCACCATATAGATGCATCATTATTTATCCATTGTTATAATCCTAATGTGATCAATGATCCTCTATATGAATGATCTGTTGGTTTTTATGCCCTAAATAAAACTCATTTCAATATAATCAGATTTACTTATTAATATAGATCAGAAATAACATTTAATGTTGCATGGTTCACATGATTTATTTCATGATTATATGTACATAATGTATAAATTCATCTGAAACCCTTTTCACATACTTGATCCTGTTTATTGTGCCCTCAACACATTGGAAAGTAAACATGACTATGTGAATAAAGTTTCCTAGATTTATCAGACATAGGGTTTTGCTGATATGATAATCTACAACAGAGTTTACTTGCATTTGGAGAAGTGCTATGTTCTTTCCAGAGCATTGGTTAAAGTAAAGCTCAGGTTGGATGCATGGAGTGTGCATCGGAAGGGACCGATATTGAACTTTGACTTAGATTTATTAAACTTACCGTTATATCTATTCAAGTCAATATCACCTAGTTGATCCTAGATCAAATGATCTTAATCCTGATATGATTAGGCTCAATCTTGAAAGGCTATTCGTGTTCTTTGATTTGTTAGTTAAGCCTACTTTTAGGTCAGGGTGATACGTACATTTTGGGAACACGGTAGTGCAATTGAGTGGGAGCACTATCATAAACATGGAATTTATAGCTTCTATCTGGCGAATAGTAGGCAAAGGATGATCTCCTTCGAGCTTGACCAAACGAACATAAATGGTGGAGTACTCATTTCACATAAGCTGAAATATCATTCATACGGGGTCAAGTGTTTTAAGGAATAAATACATTAAAGGGTGTAACGGTAATTTAATCCCTTTACAGTGTAGATCATTCATATAGAGGATCATTGATCACATTAGGATTATAACAATGGATAACTAATGATGTGTCTATATGGTGGAACATATAGAGCATTCTATATACTGAGAGTGCAATTCTAAGTTCTATGCATGGATTCAACGAAGAATTAATAAGTTAGTGAATTTTAGTGCTAAATTCTTGATCTACTTATTGGAAGCTCGGTTATATAGACCCATGGTCCCCCCACTAGTTGAGATAATATTGCTTGTAAGACTCATATAATTGGTTTTTATTAATCAATTATAATTCTCAAATTAGACTATGTCTATTTGTGAATTTTTCACTAAGTAAGGGCGGAATTGTAAAGAAAGAGTTTTAGGGGCATATTTGTTAGTTATGATACTTTGTATGGTTCAATTAATAAATATGATAAATGACAATATTATTTAATAATTATTTATAGTTATTAAATAGTTAGAATTGGCATTTAAATGGTTGAATTAGAAAATTGGCGTTTTTGAGAAAATCAGATGCAGAAAAGATAAAATTGCAAAATTGCAAAAAGTGAGGCCCAAATCCACTAGTATAGGGCCTGCAACTTTTGTAGGAAATTTAAACTGATATTTTCATTATTTTAATGCCAAATAATTCAAACCTAACCCTAGTGGAATGCTATAAATAGATAGTGAAGGCTTCACGAAATTTACAGTTAAATTTCTACACTTCT
This sequence comes from Cannabis sativa, assembly GCF_029168945.1. Classification (NCBI taxonomy): domain Eukaryota; kingdom Viridiplantae; phylum Streptophyta; class Magnoliopsida; order Rosales; family Cannabaceae; genus Cannabis; species Cannabis sativa. The sequence goes on along the minus strand of NC_083609.1, from coordinate 48,885,493 downwards.
GATTCAGAAAAAACTAAGCCTTCTCTCTCCCTATCTTTGGTTGACCCTTCTCTTTCTCCTTCCCTCTTCAATTTCGAAAATCTTAGTGTGAGAGTAGTGCCCACACACAGCAAGTGATACCTCAATCATAGTGAGGAAGATCGTGAAGAAAGACTTTCAGCAAGAAGGAGTTTCAGCATCAAAGATTCAGAGAAAGAGATCCAGGTTCAGATATTGATAATGCTCTGCTACAGAAAGGAATCAAGGGCTAGATATCTGAACGGAAGGAGTCATTATGTTCCGCTGCACCCAATGTAAGGTTTCCTAAACTTTATATGTGTTTATTTCATCGTTTTAGAAAGTTCATATTTAGGGTGTTAATCAACATACTTGTGAGTAGATCTAAGATCCTGGTAAAATAATTTCCAACAACTGGTATCAGAGTCATGGTAATTGATTTACTTGCAAGAAATTTGGACTTTAAAACGATTGTTTGTATGTTTTTTGGATGGTATCATGTTGTATTGAGTATTATTTGATGATTGATTGATGTTTGTAAATTTTCGTGAATAATAATTGCGATTCTGTTTCTGACATTATTTTTATTGGATAGTATGGAAAAAATTAAGCAAGTTAGCCTTTTACAGAACTCAATTTCGATTTTATTTGAATTAGTTATGAATTTTTGAAGATTTGAAAAAATCAAAGCTGTGCTGAAATTTTCCTGCGATCGCGAAAACTGTCCGTACAGCTCACAATTTTTTCGTTTTTCTTCGATTTTTCATGCATTTTCATAGAATTAACTTCTGATTTTTTGTGTAGTTCTATATTTATACTATTACTATTCCTAATTCAATTCTAATTATCATTTTGAATTAATTTAATATTTTTTAAATTTAATTCAAGATATTAGTGTAATTTGAATTTGAATAGAATTAGTATCTATCTTCTTGCTTAAAAATCTATCTTATTTTAAAATTTGATTATATCTTATCTTATTTTAAATTTAAAATAAGATAATTATAATCATGTAATTTTTAAATGATATAAGATATTTTGCTAATTTTTTAAATTTTGTTATTTTATTTATTTAAATTACATTTAAAATTTGAAAAAGATATTCATTTATCTTTTCTAATTTTTTATTTAATTTTTATTTATAAAATAACATTTAAAATTTAAAAGTAGTTAGCAAATTTTGAAATGATATTTAGGTTGGTTGAAACCTAATTTTTCAAAATTGTAGGTTTAATTTTAAATTTGATTTTTTTTTTTTAAATTTCGAATTTTTTTTTAATTTTCGAAAATTATTATTTATTTAATTATTTATTTCGAAATTAAATATTTAATTTAAAATTAAATAAATCCTACATCCAACTATCCAGCTAACCTTGTTGCAGGAGTTTGTGTTTTAGCCTATGTGTAAGTTTTCAAAACCTATTATTACTTGATTGCAAATAGCCATGGTTACTTTTTGCCAGATCTAATGATCTGATGGCTCCCTTGGTCAAGCAAATAATTTGTAACAGGTAATTTTCACAATCTTCTTTCATCTGTGTATGACCTAGCAACATGATAGGACCCATCCAAAGTGTGCCTGTGTGAGCCTATGTGTTTAATTTCATTATAGATGCATATAGGTTGTTGTTGCTAAATAAATTATCATAGTTCTTGATAGAATTTATTTAGGCCCATTTAGTTTTTGGGTCTATTCAATTAATAACAGTTGTTCTTATTAAGGTTAAATTCCTCTCTTTTGGGTCTTGTGTGAGAGTTGGGAGCCATAGAAGTGGGTACGACATACTGAACCCAGCACCCCCTCACATGAACCACCCCAATTGTGAAGGCCCATTTGCCTGATTTGAACAACTGTACTAGGTTAATTACACTAGTTTAACCTAATAAAATTAATTAGCAACATAATTAATTTCATTTATTTTGAAATTAATTTAAGAAAATTATAGTTTAAAGAATTCTTTATTCTAAGCTAAACTATATGTATTTTCTTGTATTTAATTAAATATAGAATTATAACCATCTAGATTCTTTCTGGAGCTTAATTTAAATTTTTCATTAAATATTCCTATTTAAGTTGATATTTAGTTATCTACAACTAACCAACTTAAATCTGAATTTCTTTTGAATTTCAAATTTCAAAATTAAGTTGAGGAATTTTAGGCATTGGTTATTAAGATTCTTTAGATATTTTTTAAGTTAATATCTTTTCAAATATTAACTTAAAATGGAATATTTTCAAATTAAGTGGTTACAACTTAATTTTTGATATTTAATTAAATTTAAATTTGAAAATATTTAAGTTCTAGATTTTTTCTAATACAACTTAAATTAGATATTATTTCAAATTTTGTGGAAAAGATACTTAGTCAAATAAGATATTTTCTAGATAGTTATTTCTAGACTACTTATTATTTCTAATATTAAATGGGAAAATATTATACATTGTGAAATTAATTATTTAAATAATTAATTTTGGTACAATTTATTTTAAGTATATTTTTTCCTAGTATTAAACTAGAGATCAATAATTAAGCCTTCTCTACACTTAATTATTTATTTCTTGAATTTAATACATTTAATTAATTTGAAAATTAAATATCTAAGTTGATTTTCATCATGATACTTAAATATTTCTTTTTCATGACACTTAATTAAATAGAAAATTATTTTTAGTTGAAATTTATTTTTTCAACTAAATTTAAATAATTTTCAAAATATATTTTTTCTTTATTTTGTTAATCAAATTTCGAAATTGCATTTCTTAAATGCTGGAATTTCGAATTTTATCTTGAAAAATAAATTAAGTTGTAAATTAATTATTTATTTTAATTAATTCTTGGATCAACTTAAATCAATGATTTTTTCATTTATTGATTAATTTAAAATAAATTGAATTAAAGTATATTATTAGAAATTGAATTAATTAGTCAAAGGAAAATCTAGATAGATGATATTTTTGCTTGAAGTATTTTTCTAGTGTATTTAATTAATTAGAAAATTAATATTTAAGTTGATTTTCATCATCATACTTAAATATTTGAAATTTTTCTTATATATTTAATTAAATAGGAAAATTATATTTTTTGTTGTAAATTAATTTTATTAATTAATTTTGGGCCAACATTAAATTAGAATAATTTTTCCAAGATTTATTTTTTATTTTAACATGCATTTTTCGAAAATTGTATTCTTGAATACTTTAATTTTTCGAAATGCAATATATATTTATAGAAAATTAAATTTGAGCTGTAAATTAATTTAAATTAATTTTGTAACAACTTAAATTGAATATTTTTCTAAATATTTATTGGAAATTATTACTAAGATGGAAATAATTCATGTTATTTACATATCCATCAAAGTAAAATTTATAAATATTAAATTAAAATTTATATTTAGAATTTTTTATTCTAAATTCGAAATTTTAATTAAATAAATATATATTTAAAATAAATAGATTAAATAAAGAGAATCAAAGAAAATACAACTCTCTTTAAATAATGAGCTTTATTATTAAGACATTCGATCTCCATTGTGGGTTTTACACCGCGTTTGTTTTAGTGAGTAATCCTCCCTAATGGAGGAACGTTCATTAGCAATTTCGCACCATTTAACCTCGCATGATAAGTAGTTTGTAAGTGTTTTGTATGGTATGGATCACCCTAATGGTGGCGACCATACTTGACTTGCAAATTATGAAATAATGGTGGAAGCTCATAAGATAGAATTGCCTTGACTCTCGCCTAAACGGGACAACGCTGAATTCCAATCTTGATCGAATAAAAGGTTGCTAGAATGGTTATCATTTTAGATGAGCTGACAACTCTATTCAATGGATGATGCTTTGACTCTTGCCTAAACGGGACACTGTATCAGTTTGTTGAAAAACCTTAGAAATTATTTAGGATTGTATGTTTTAGTATTTTCACTTGTCATTCCTACTTGCTATATGTTTATAATTTCTGAATTGTGTATGAATTTATATTGAACCATGTTATTTTCTATTATTAAGTTGTAGTTTAATTTCGAATCTTCATTGTTGGTCTAACATGTTTGTTTTTCTAATGAGATAAATCCCTAATGGATTTTCACCATTAGACATACATAATAGTGTAAGATCTCGAAAGATAAATATTGTATATGCAACATCTAGTTGTTCATCAATTGATGACACCTTAGATTAGTATTTTTACAATATGAAACAAGAAGATTACATAAATAAGATTACTTTGTCTTTCGCTAATCGAAGCATCGTTGGATTCTTATTTATAAATGAAATTATACTAATTCCTCTTAGCTTATTCATTTCGAATTAGCTCAATAATATATCATTGGATGAATGGTCTATAAATCATTTCATGTCATTATATTTTCTCTTAAGAAATTAAATGACGCATATGATTATAATCCCGAAATTCTATTCCCAATTGATATAAATCCTCAATCTTAGAAATCTCCTACTTGTATGGGCAAATCTGACTTAGAGTTTGTATTAGTAGTGGTGGTCCAAGATAGAATTACTCATTATATTTGGTATAAATTTAAGTCTTTGACTTTAATTTTAGATTCCAAATAGAAATTTTCTTATATTTCTAATTCCAGAATACAATACAGTTACACCTTCTCAAGTGTTTAATATCCATCTTCTATTAATGGATTAAAACTGTATGGAATATGAGTTAGGTATTCTGTGACCAGGATCGACTTGCAGTATTCTAAGAACTCTTTGATGTAACTACACCTATGTCATCAATAGACACTACCACATTTTTTTTAATCTATGGCATTTGTATCTTGTTCATAGTGGATTTGACAAGATCAATCTCTGCAAAGAGTTAATATGCCTATATCCACTGAAAGTAGTTCATCTCATTCGCAGATGGATGTACATTCAGGGGTGGATATGAGTTTTTCGTTGTACTCTTAAAACGATCACTCTAGATTATACCTTATGCAAAGAAATTTGAAATGTTTGAAAAATTTCTAAATTTCTAGCAATGGTTAAAACCATTAAGGTAAGTGGTTAAAGATTTTGCGAACTGATAGGGGTGGAGAAATAGTTAGTAGATATGCAGTTCAAAGATCATTAAATTGATTTTGAATTATATCCAAACTTACCTCCCCAGAAATTTCGAGTTGCATATTGATGATTAGTTACTAGTCGTTGCCTAAATCCTTCTATGGTAATACAATTTCAGAATGATGTAATGGTTGTATACTTCATGTAAATCATTACTAGATTCATGGATGACCTAATCAAAAATCTTAAGAAAAGCTAGAACTGTTAACCATGGTTTGTTAGCTATTCTAAGTGATTAGGGGTGGACCATCCCATTGTCAATAGATAAGAAAGTGTTTGTTCAAACAAATACTACTTTTCTAAGAAAATGACTAAGTCTGAAAACAAGTAGCAAATAAAGGAGATATTTTTCTTGATTCCAAAAGTGTTCTATCATCTTATATAACATATGATGATCCCACTGCCTCTGTTGTCTTGTCACAACCGAAGAGATCAATACCATTTAGTTTTCTTAGACATAATTCACGGTACCTTGTCGTAGTGGGAGAGTTTCTAGAAACTCACTTTCTTATGACTTGGGAGACACTAGTGATTAAAATCCATTGTGAGTTTAAACAAGTAATGGATTTTCAAGATAAGTAACTAAGAACAAAAGCCAATAGAACTATGGTTTAATCCATTCACATGGAATAACCTAAAGTTTTCTACTACAAGGACATAAAAGGAAATTTTCGTTTATAAGTCTATTCAATAGACTTAACAAAACTTCCTGTTCCAAGTATTATAGGTTTGAGTTTATCTAAACCTATGGCTTGTGCTATACCTGGTAATTACTTACTCTAATGCAAGCAACTTACTTTAGTAAGATGCTGAAGCATTTTCTTTCTAATGGCAATCTATAGAAGCTTCACAACTTCTTAGGCATAGATTTTATTTATCTAAGGAAAAGTCTCAACTATTCCAGAAAAGATAAAGCCATGAAAGAATTTCTTATATCAACAGTGAGAGGTCTTAGATATGCTTTTGGATGCCTTAGACCAGACACCTGCTGTTGAGTGGGAGTAATGAGTAGGTATCAGATTAATCCAGGAGAAGAACATTGGAAGACAATCAAGTATATCTTAAGATAAAGAAGAGGAACTATATGTTAGTCTATAAGGGTGTGTTTAAAACTCTTAGACTACACCATATCAAATTTCGAAATTTGCCTTTGTGCTAGTAAATCTTTCTGATAAGATGGTGGTTACTCTGGGGGTGGAATAGTGATTTTGGAGAAGTGTAAAAACCTATCTGAAGTCTCTAGGTCTACCAGAGAGAGACTGAATGTTAAAGTTGCAGGAAAGGTACTTATTCAGTCTAAGGAAAGTTCTATACATCTTTGGCACCATTCCAAATTGCCTTAAACTACTAGTGTTAATTTCCTGATTAACCAAAAGTAGTTGCCAAAGATATAGAATCCAGTATCCCAAGAGAGTAGACATATAGAGAGGAATTTCACATTATCAATGATTTTGTGATTAAAGGAAGAGTAATGGTGGAGAAAAGGTTGTGTTTAATTCAACCTTTCAGATCCTATTACGAGGAGTTTACTACTACTACACTTGATTTATATATCAAGGTGTTAATGATTATTTGAGATGCACATTTGGTTTTATATTAGTGCAAGTGGGAGTTTGTTGGTTTTTATGCCCTAAATAAAACTCATTTCAATATAATCAGATTTACTTATTAATATAGATCAGAAATAACATTTAATGTTGCATCGTTCACATGATTTATTTCATGATTATATGTACATAATGTATAAATTCATCTGAAACCCTTTTCACATACTTGATCCTGTTTATTGTGCCGTCAACACATTGGAAAGTAAACATGACTATGTGAATAAAGTTTCCTAGTTTTATAGACATAGGGTTTTGCTGATATGTTAATCTACAATAGTGTTTACTTGCATTTGGAGAAGTGCTATGTTCTTTCCAGAGCATTGGTTAAAGTAAAGCTCAGGTTGGATGCATGGAGTATGCATCGGAAGGGACCGATATTGAACTTTGACTTAGATTTATTAAACTTACCGTTATATATATTCAAGTCAATATCGCCTAGTTGATCCTAGATCAAATGATCTTAATCCTGATATGATTAGGCTCAATCTTGAAAGGCTATTCGTGTTCTTTGATTTGTTAGTTAAGCCTACTTTTAGGTTAGGGTGATACTTACATTTTGGGAACACGGTAGTGCAATTGAGTGGGAGCGCTATCATAAACATGGAATCTATAGCTTCTATCTGGCGAATAGTAAGCAAAGGATGATCTCCTTCGAGCTTGACCAAACGAACATAAATGGTGCAGTACTCATTTCACATAAGCTGAAATATCATTCATACGGGGTCAAGTGTTTTAAGGAATAAATACATTGTAGGGTGTAACGGTAATTTAATCCCTTTACAGTGTAGATCATTCATATAGAGGATCATTGATCACATTAGGATTATAACAATGGATAACAAATGATGTGTCTATATGGTGGAACATATAGAGCATTCTATATACTGAGAGTGCAATTCTAAGTTCTATGCGTGGATTCAACGAAGAATTAATAAGCTAGTGAATTTTAGTGCTAAATTCTTGATCTACTTATTGGAAGCTCGGTTATATAGACCCATGGTCCCCCCACTAGTTGAGATAATATTGCTTGTAAGACTCATATAATTGGTTTTGATTAATCAATTATAATTCTCAAATTAGACTATGTCTATTTGTGAATTTTTCACTAAGTAAGGGCGAAATTGTAAAGAAAGAGTTTTAGGGGCATATTTGTTAATTATGATACTTTGTATGGTTCAATTAATAAATATGATAAATGACAATATTATTTAATAATTATTTATAGTTATTAAATAGTTAGAATTGGCATTTAAATGGTTGAATTAGAAAATTGGCGTTTTTGAGAAAATCAGATGCAGAAAAGATAAAACTGCAAAATTGCAAAAAGTGAGGCCCAAATCCACTAGTATAGGGCCTGCAACTTTTGTAGGAAATTTAAACTGATATTTTCATTATTTTAATGCCAAATAATTCAAACCTAACCCTAGTGGAATGCTATAAATAGATAGTGAAGGCTTCAGGAAATTTACAGTTAAATTTCTACACTTCTGATTCAGAAAAAACTGAGCCTTCTCTCTCCCTATCTTTGGCTGACCCTTCTCTTTCTCCTTCCCTCTTCAATTTCGAAAATCTTAGTGTGAGAGTAGTGCCCACACATAGCAAGTGATACCTCAATCATAGTGAGGAAGATCTTGAAGAAAGACTTTCAGCAAGAAGGAGTTTCAGCATCAAAGATTCAGAGAAAGAGATCCAGGTTCAGATATTGATAATGCTCTGCTACAGAAAGGAATCAAGGGCTAGACATCTGAACGGAAGGAGTCATTATGTTCCGCTGCACCCAATGTAAGGTTTCCTAAACTTTATATGTGTTTGTTTCATCGTTTTAGAAAGTTCATATTTAGGGTGTTAATCAACATACTTGTGAGTAGATCTAAGATCCTGGTAAAATAATTTCCAACATGATCTACACTGTAAAGGGATTAGATTACCGTTACACCCTACAATGTATTTTATCCTTAAAACACTTGAACCCGTATAAATGATATTTCAGCTTATGTGAAATGAGTACTCCACCATTTTTGTTCGTTTGGTCAAGCTCGAAATAGATCATCCTTTGCTTACTATTCGCCAGATAGAAGCTATAGATTCCATGTTTATGCTAGCGCTCCCACTCAATTGCACTACCGTGTTCCCAAAATGTACGTATCACCCTGACCTAAAAGTAGGCTTAACTAACAAATCAAAGAACACGAATAGCCTCCTGAGATTGAGCCTAATCATAACAGGATTAAGATCATTTGATCTAGGATCAACTAGGCGATATTGACTTGAATAGATATTACGGTAAGTTTAATAAATCTAAGTCAAAGTTCAATATCGGTCCCTTCCGATGCATACTCCATGCATCCAACCTGAGCTTTACTTTAACCAATGCTCTGGAAAGAACATAGAACTTTTCCAAATGCAAGTAAACTCTGTTGTAGATTATCATATCAGTAAAACCCTCTGTCTGATAAATCTAGGAAACTTCATTCACATAGTCATGTTTACTTTCCAATGTGTTGACGGCACAATAAACATGATCAAGTATGTCAAAAGGGTTTCAGATGAATTTATACATTATGTACATATAATCATGAAATAAATCATGTGAATCATGCAACATTAAATGTTATTTCTGATCTATATTAATAAGTAAATCTGATTATATTGAAATGAGTTTTATTTAGGGCATAAAACCCAACACAAATATCCCAAAATCATCATATCAATACACCACACAAATATTTATACACAAATTTGGACAAGTTTAAGGTCAATTCAAAACAGAAGAATGTAGTAGATTTACCCAAGGAATATATGAATACTAGAAAAAAAAAACAGGAGTAGAAATTACCATGCATTGTCAAATATATAAAAGGAAAAAGATATGAAAATAACTAAAGAATCTGCAAAATTATAAGAAACGGTATTTAATTGTTGAGAAATTAAAAGTAAGATTTTGATTTCCAATGTCTCAAACTGAGAAACAACCTTTATAAAAGCAGATTAGGAAAAACTTATAATTTCAGATACCATATCACCCATGAAATTGTCTAATAACCATATTAAAACCATCTTAAGAAACTGAAACAATGAAGCATACATATTCCATAATTAATTATGTCTAATTCTAAGTGCTGCAAAATGTCATTTCGAAATTAGTATTAGTAAATATAATTCTTCTGTTTAGGGCTGCACATGAGTTGGGTTGGGCGGGTTGATGCTATTTTAATAGGCTAACCCAATTAGATCGGTTTATAAAATTTCAACCCATTAATATTATTATTTTTGTACAACCCAACCCAACTCATATATTATGGGTTGGGTTGTAACCCTTATTTCACATTAAAAAAATCAAATCTTAACATAATCAAATTCATACTTAAAATAGGAAAAATATAAAGTTCAAACATAAGCCAAATTACCCAAAGTTCAAATATTACAGTTATCCAAACTCCAAAGTCCAAAATATAAGTCTTGAAAGTCATTTACAAACTTAAAATAAAATTAAAAACCTTCATAAACCATCAATCAATAATGCTGAAGTCCGTCTTCTATTTTGGTAAGGATCCTTTCACATTGATTTATTATCTACAAAGAAAAATGAAATATAAATTAATAACCATAATAATATAAAAAAAATCACATACTTTATGTTACCTTCTTCAAGAAACTCATAAGCTTGAACTTCATCTAAATACTCTTTAATTTGAATCCTTTCAATCAATTTTGGGTGAAAACTAGTGCCTCCACTATTTTAGGACTCAAAGAACTCTTAAAAGAGCCTTAAATCTATAAATTGACATGCAACAACTATAAATGTCATATATATATTGTTGGAAATATTTTACCAAGATCTAGATTTACTACCAAGTATGTTTCATTAACATCCTAATATGAATTCTAAAATAATGAAATAAACACAAAAGAGTTTAAGAAAACCTTACATTGGGTGCAGCGGAATATAATGACTCATTCCATTCAAATTTCTAGCCCTTGATTCCTTTCTGTAGCAGAGCATAATCAAGATCTGAATCCGGATCTCTTTCTCTCTTTCTTTGATGCTGATTTTCCATAGTCTTACATACTATGATTGAGGTACCACTTGATGTGTTTGGGCACTACTCTATCACTCAAGGGAATTTCAAAATTTAGAGAGGAAAAGAGAGAGAGGGGCGGCAAAGCTTTTCTCTGAAGGAAACAATGTGCAAATTCATGAGTTTCCTGAAGCCAACAATTTCTATTTATAGAATGCCCTCTAGGTTTAGGTTAGAGGAAATTGGGTCTCACTTTGCAACTTTCCATTTTGTTATTTTTCATTTCCATTTTCTCAAAAATACCAATTTTCCAATTTAACCATTCAAATGCCAATTCTAATTATTTAATAACTTAAAAATAATTATTAAATAATATTGCCATTTAATATATTTATTAATTTAGACATATAAAGTATCTTAATTAATAAATAAACCTAGAATCTCTTTTCTTTACAATTTCGCCCTTGCTTAGTGAAAATTCATAAAGTAGACATAGTCTAACTTTAGAATTATAATTGATTAATCAAAATCAATTAACTGAGTCTTACAAGCAGTATGGTCTCAACTAGTATGGGGACCATGAGTCTATATAACCGAGCTTCCAATAAGTCGAACCGAATTTACCAAGTAAATTCCCTAACTTATTAATTCCTTATTGAATCCACTCTTAGAACTTAGAATTACACTCTCAGTCATATAGAACGCTCTATATGTTTCACGATATAGATACGTCATTAGTTATCCATTGTTATAATCCTAATTTGATCAATGCTCCTCTATATAGATGATTTACACTGTAAATGGATTAAATTACCGTAACACCCTACAATGTATTTTATCCTTAAAACACTTAAACCTGTATAAATGATATTTCAGCTAAGTGAAATGAGTACTCCACCATTTATTTTTGTTTGGTTAAGCTCGAAGGAAATCATCCTTTACTTTCTATTCGCCAGATGGAAGCTATAGATTCCATATTTATGTTAGCGCTCCCACTGAATTGCACTACCGTGTTCCCAAAATATACGTATCACCCTGATCCAAAAGTAGGCTTAACTAACAAATCAAAGAACACGAATAACACTCTTGAGATTGAACCTAATCATATCAGGATTAAGATCATTTGATCTAGGATCAACATGTGATATTGAATTGAATAGATATTACGGTAAATTTTAGTATATCTAATCAAAGTTCAATATCGGTCCCTTCCAATGTATACTCCATACATCCGATACTGGTAAACTTTGCCAATGTCCTGGAAAGGACATAACTGTTGAAAATTATTTTACCAGGATCTTAGATCTACTCACAAGTATGTTGATTAACACCCTAAATATGAACTTTCTAAAACGATGAAACAAACACATATAAAGTTTAGGAAACCTTACATTGGGTGCAGCGGAATAATATGACTCCTTCCGTTCAGATATCTAGCCCTTGATTCCTTTCTGTAGCAGAGCATTATCAATATCTGAACCTGGATCTCTTTCTCTGAATCTTTGATGCTGAATTTCCTTCTTGCTGAAAGTCTTTCTTCACGATCTTCCTCACTATGATTGAGGTATCACTTGCTGTGTGTGGGCACTACTCATACACTAAGAATTTCGAAATTTAAGGAAGAAGAAAGAGAGAGTGGGTTCGGCCAAAGATAGGGAGAGAGAGAGGCTCAGGTTTTTCTGAATCAGAAGTGTCAAAAGAAAAGTGTAATTTTCCTAAAGCCTTCACTATCTATTTATAGCATTCCACTAGGGTTAGGTTTGAATTATTTGGCATTAAAATAATGAAAATATCAGAGGGAAAAACCCTACAAAAGTGGCCGGCCCTACACAGTGGCTTTGGGCCTCACTTTTTGCAATTTTGCAATTTTATCTTTTCTGCATCTGATTTTCTCAAAAACGCCAATTTCCTAATTCAACCATTTAAATACCAATTCTAACTATTTAATAACTATAAATAATTATTAAATAATATTGTCATTTATCATATTTATTAATTGAACCAAACAAAGTATCATAATTAACAAATATGCCCCTAATAACTCTTTCTTTACAATTTCGCCCTTACTTAGTGAAAAATTCACAAATAGACATAGTCTAATTTGAGAATTATAATTGATCAATCAAAACCAATTATATGAGTCTTACAAGCAATATTATCTCAACTAGTGCGGGGACCATGAGTCTATATAACCGAGCTTCCAATAAGTAGATCAAGAATTTAGCACTAAAATTCACTAACTTATTAATTCTTCGTTGAATCCACGCATAGAACTTAGAATTGCACTCTCAGTTATATAGAATGCTCTATATGTTCCACCATATAGACACATCATTAGTTATCCATTGTTATAATCCTAATGTGATCAATGATCCTCTATATGAATGATCTACACTGTAAAGGGATTAGATTACCGTTACACCCTACAATGTATTTATTCGTTAAAACACTTGACCCCGTATAAATGATCTTTCAGCTTATGTGAAATGAGTACTCCACCATTTATGTTCGTTTGTTCAAGCTCGAAGGAGATCATCCTTTGCTTAATATTCGCCAGATAGAAGCTATAGATTCCATGTTTATGCTAGCGCTCCCACTCAATTGCACTACCGTGTTCCCAAAATGTACGTATCACCCTGACCTAAAAGTAGGCTTAACTAACAAATCAAAGAACACGAATAGCCTTTCAAGATTGAGCCTAATCATATCAGGATTAAGATCATTTGATCTAGGATCAACTAGGCGATATTGACTTGAATAGATATTACGGTAAGTTTAATAAATCTAAGTCAAAGTTCAATATCGGTCCCTTCCGATGCATACTCCATGCATCCAACCTGAGCTTTACTTTAACCAATGCTCTGGAAAGAACATAGCACTTCTCCAAATGCAAGTAAACTCTGTTGTAGATTATCATATCAGTAAAACCCTATGTCTGATAAATCTAGGAAACTTTATTCACATAGTCATGTTTACTTTCCAATGTGTTGACAACACAATAAACAGGATCAAGTATGTGAAAAGGGTTGCAGATGAATTTATACATTATGTACATATAATCATGAAATAAATCATGTGAACCATGCAACATTAAATGTTATTTCTGATCTATATTAATAAGTAAATCTGATTATATTGAAATGAGTTTTATTTAGGGCATAAAACCCAACAATAATACTTTTCCAAGGTGTAAGAATACCTATCGCTGATTATACCATGTCAGTCTAAATCCAGTGTTCTGAAAAATCAGGGAATAAACTTTCGAACATATAATTAAGATTATATTCCACTCTGCTGACAACACTCTAATCTTTAACAAATTTATATGTTCTGGACTTAAATGGAATTCATACATTATATATATAATCATGAAATAAATCATGTGAACCATGCAACATAAAATGTTATTTCTGATCTTTATTAATAAGTAAATCTGATTATAGTGAAATGGGTTTTATTTAGGGCACAAAACCTAACAAATTCCCACTTGCACTAATATAAAACGAAATGTGCATTTCAAATAATCTCAACACCTTGATATACAAATCAAGTGTAATAGTAGTAAACTCCTCGTAATAGGATCTGACAGGTTGAATTGAACACAACCTCTTCTCCACCATTACTCTTCCTTAATCACAAAATCCTTGATAATGTGAAATTCCTCTCTATATGTCTACTCTACTGGGATACTGGATTCTATACTTTTGGCAACTACTTCTTGGTTATTCAGGAAGTAACACTAGTAGTTAAGGCAAGTTGGAACGGTGCCACAAATGTATAGAACTTTCCTTGTACTGAATAAGTACCTTTCCTGCAACTTTAACATTCACTCTCTTTCTGGTAGACTAAGAGACTTCAGATAGGTTTTTACACTTCTCCAAAATCACTATTCCACACCCAGAGTAATCACCATTTTATCAGCAGACTTTCTAGCATAAAGGCAAGTCTTGAAATCTGATGTGGTGTAGTGTAAGAGTTTTAAACACTTCCTTATTGACTAACATATAGTTCCTCTTCTTAATCTTAAGATTTACTTGATTGTCTTCCAATGTTCCTCTCCTGGATTAATCTGATACCTACTCATTACTCCCACTCAATAGTAGGTGTCTGGTCTAAGGCATACTAAAGCATATCTGAGACCTCTCACTGTTGATTTAAGAAATTCTTTCATGGCTTTATCTTTTCTGGAATAGTTGAGACTTTTCCTTAGATAAATAAAATCTATGCATAGAAGTTGTGAAGCTTCTATAGATTGCCATTGGAAAGAAAATGATTCAGCATCTTACTATAGTAAGTTGCTTGCATTAGAGTAAGTAATTACCAGGTATACCACAAGCCATAGGTTTAGATAAACTCAAACCTATAATACTAGGAACATGAAGTTTTGTTAAGTCCATTGAATAGACTTATTAACGAAAATTTCCTTTTATGCCCTTGTAATAGAAAACTTTAGGTTACTCCATGTGTATGGATCAAACTATAGTTCTCTTAGCTTTTCTTCTTAGTTTCTTATCTTGACAATCCATTACTTGTTTAAACTCACAATGGATTTTAACCACTAGTTTCTTCCGAGTCATAAGAAGAGTGAGTTCCTAGAAACTCTCCCACTACGACAAGGTACCGTGAACTATGTCTAAGAAAACTAAATGGTATTGACCTCTTCGGTTGTGTTAAGACAATAGAGGCAGTGGGATCATCTTGTAAAGAAAGATGATAGAACACTTTTGGAATCAAGAAAAATTATCTCCTTTATTTGCTACTTTATTTACAGACTTAGTCATTTTCTTAGAAAGTAGTATTTGTTTAAACAAACACTTTCTTATCTAATGACTATGGGATGGTCCACCCCTAATCACTTAGAATAGCTAACAAACATGCAAGCCAAGGTTAGCAGTTCTAGCTTTTCTTAAGATTTCGATTAGGTCATCCATGAATCTAGTAATGATTTACATCAAGTATACAACCATTGCATCATTTTGAAATTATATTACCATAGAAGGATTTTTAGGCAACGACTAGTAACTAACTATCAATATGCAAATTTAATTTCTGGGGAGGTAAGTTTGGATATTATTCAAAAATCAAATTAATTATCTTTGAAATGCATATCTACTAACTTTTTCTCCACCCCTATCAGTTCGCAAGATCTTTAACCACTTACCTTAATGGTTTTCCACCATTGCTAGTGTTGCCCCTGATTTTGCCCAATATACGTGGAGCAACTAGACAATGACACGTGGATGGAAAGGGTTTAGCATTTGAATTAAATAGCTAAGTCTTTATAAAGCATAGGATTATTTTGGATATGCCTCCCGGAGAAGGCATGCACAGTTTCATATGCTCCTAGAGAGCAAGATGGCATCAAACATCTCCGGGTGGTGTCAGGCTTCCTCTAAGCAGTCATCTCGCATTTAAAGCCGCATGGGAGCAGGCGTATTGGAACTGCCACACGCAATAAAGTCTGACGACACAACCCCCGATCTGTACCTACTAGACTATGACCAATAAAGTCTAGTGACGGCTACTTTGTGAAGAATCACATCAGTCAAAAGGGATAAAGGACTGCCCTCATAAAATCCCTACAGAACCTAGGGATTAGACCATGCGTTACCCATGATATATTCATCGGGAATGTACAACCTTACTGATAGTTACAGAAATGCATGTACCTTAATTCTGGTGATCACCCTACAAAAACACTATAAATACCCCCCAAAGGTCATTAAAGAGGGGTCGAGAATTCTGGGTTGCATAAGTGCTAGAAGAGTAAAAACTCACCAAGAACATTCTCTGTATTAAATACTATCAAAAATACACAGACTCGTGGACTAAGGCTCATTAACTGTTACACCCTAACTAGCATAGGCGTATTACGTGATTTTTAAACGTACTGTGCAGCTCGTTGCTAATGAACGAGGTTTACGGAAATCGTGATTAATTAAAATTTTTGCTTTTTAATTAAACTTATAAAATATTTTATACAAAAATACTCGGGATCCCAATTACAAAACACTTTCCAAAAGTTTACTATCTAATACAAAATACTTGTCGCCTAACGACTAATTACAAAAAGCATTGCTGTCCCGAGGATCGTACGCTCCAGGCCTAACCGCCCCGACATGTACAATCTTCATCGGCTCGTCCTCACGGTTCCTCAGCTTTGGCCTTGCCCTTACCTACACATAAACATAGCACTGTGAGTCGACAGACTCAGTAAGAAAAGCATAAATCATAATCATACATAAATCCCGGGTTATGATCAGACGACCATACCCCTGACCATAACCCTAACTGCCGTGTTCCACACGATACTGAGTCCCGAACGTTCGTACGACAGTACTGTTGACAAAGTAACAGCCTATACTCTGATCACTGGTCATACTCCAGTTGCTAGTCGTACTCTAGCCTAACCGATGTGTTACAGTATCAGCCTATACTCGGTTCACTGGTCATACTCCAGCTGCTAGTCATACTCTAGCATAACCGATGTGATACAGTCAAACAGTACAGTACCACCGACCCTAGTATCAGCCTATACTCGCTACACTGGTCATACTCCAGCTGCTAGTCATACTCTAGCCTAACCGATGTGATATGGTCGGATGGTACGAAGACAACATACATATCTAATGTAATCTAACAGGCTTCCTAACATGCACGTTAAACATGTAATACATATGCATACTGTTATAATAATCTTACCTCAATTCCGAATTCAGGTGTGCCGGTCAACCTGAGCAGAACTATCAGCTCGGCGGATTACAGGCTCCTAAACCGTAACAATCACAACACCGATAAGTGACACGCTAAATCACAACCGGAACAAAGGTTTTAAAACCAAACTTAATCTGCTGTAACTTAATACAAAAAAATACCCCAAACTAGCAGGGAACAATCTGCCTGAAAACCCGAAATTAGCACGAAACGACAAGTCAAGAAAAACAGGTTTCACACCCTACTGCAAAATCCGAGTAACCGGTTAGCCGATTAGCCAATTTTACCCAGAAAACGACCAAAAATCAAATCTCCAACCAAAACGTTTCCAAACTCAACCAAACTTTCCAGACCTGCTAATTAGACCCTAATAAACATTTTCCAAGTGATAAAATAAAGCTTCATGCACAAATACAAAAAACGCCATTAAAGCTCCAAGCTTTGAGTTCAAAACTCAAGCTTGGATAAACCCCAATCACATGCATCAAAACCTGCTAGAACCTACTCAAATATGCATAAATGAGCCTCTGAAGATAACAGCAAACAACTACAGCAAGCAGAGCAACAAAATACAACATATTTCCATAAAAACCCTAGTTTTGAGTTAAAACTCCACACTTTCTTAAAATCAACTAATCAAGCATCAAAACCTATTTTATTTCATTCAATTAAACATTTTTAAACTATAGAAAACAACAACAACAACCAAAAGCAACTATCAACATTAAATCACCAAGCATGCACTTATTTTTCTTCAAACAAATCAAGAACACCAAGAAGGTTTCAAGAACCATACCTTCTTAGCTTGAGATCACTACCAACAATCTGAAAGAATCAAGAATTTCAGAGCAAAATCCCAGCCCTAGCAGCCCCAATCAAAACCGAAATGAGAGAGAGAGAGCTCTTGAGAGAAAATGCAAAAGTTGCTTCTTTTCTTTGATTTTTAATTTTCTTATTTTTGCAAAGTGAATAATAAAATGGTTTTTACATACTTTTATTCAGCATAAAATAACTAATAAAATCAGATTATAAACTTTAAATAAAATTTATAAATGACAAATGACCTTTTTGCCCTCACACAATAAAACGACAAGAAAGGGTACTAAGGGGTATTTTGGGAAAACTCTAAATTCCCGACTAATCCCGACAATCTCAATGTCTAAATAAACCATCCCACTATACTGAAATACTAAATTGTGATTCTACTGATCCATACACCGAGTTCAATGTTGTCGGACACCGAAAATACAAAATTATGAAATTTCACTATATGACATAAAAATACATTCTGAATTCAAAAATAACAGCATAAATAATTATTTAAATATCTATAAATAATTTTCATAATTAAACATAATTAACTGCTAATTTCCAAATTAAACTAAGCGGTCTTTATAACTATTTGTTGGGTTTTATGCTCTAAATAAAACTCATTTCATATAATCAGATTTACTTATTAATAAAGATCAGAAATAACATTTTATGTTGCATGGTTCACATGATTTATTTCATGATTATATGTGTATATAATGTATGAATTATTTTTAAGTCCAGAACATATGAGTTGGTTAAAGATTATAGTGTTGTCAGCACAGTGGAATATAATCTTTATTATATGTTCAAAAGTTGATTCCCTGATTTGTCAGAACACTGGATTTAGACTGACTTGGTATAATCAGCGATAGGTATTCTTACACCTTGGAAAAGTGTTATGTCCTTTCCAGGACATTGGCAAAGTTTACCAGTATCGGATGCATGGAGTATGCATTGGAATGGACCGATATTTAACTTTGAATTAGATTTTGAAACTTACCGTATATATCTATTCAATTCAATATCATAAGTTGATCCTAGATCACATGAACGAAATCCTGATATGGTTAGGCTCAATTTCAAGAGTATTACTCGTGTTCTTTGATTTGTTAGTTAAGCCCAGTTTTATATCAGGGTAATACGTACATTTTGGGAACACGGTAATACAATTGAGTGGGGGAGCGCTAACATAAATATGGAATCTATAGCTTCTATTTGGCAAATAGAAGTAAAGGATGATTTCCTTCGAGCTTAACCAAACGAAGATAAATGGTGGAGATCTCATTTCACTTAGGTGAAATATCATTTATACAGGGTTAAGTGTTTTAAGGATAAAATACATTGTAGGGTGTTACGGTAATTTAATCCCTGTACAGTGTAAACCATCTATATAGAGGATCATTGATCACATTAGGGTTATAACAATGGATAACTAATGACGTGTCTATATCGTGGAACATATAGAGCGTTTCTATATGACTGAGAGTGCAATTCCAAGTTCTAAGTGTGGATTCAATGAGGAATTAATAAGTTAGGGAATTTACTTGGTAAATTCGGTTCGACTTATTGGAAGCTCGGTTATATAGACCCATGGTCCCCATACTAGTTGAGGCCATACTGCTTGTAAGACTCAGTTAATTGATTTTAATTAATCAATTATAATTCTAAAAGTTAGACTGTGTCTACTTTATGAATTCTCACAGTTTAAGGATGAAATCGTAAAGAAAAGGGTTTCTAGGTTTAATTATTAATTAAGAGACTTTGTATGTCTAATTAATAATTATTTTAAATGACAATATTATTTAATAATCTATTTTAGTTATTAAATAATTAGTTTTGGCATTTAAATGATTAGAATTGGAAAAATGACATTTTTGGAGAAATTGAAATAAAATTGAGGAAACTGCAAAATCCAAGTGATGCCCATATTCCCTCTATGGCCGAGCACTCCCTTTGTGTTTCCCAATTATTATTTTTATTTTTTGATTGTCATGTAATTGCTAATCAAAGCCTAGCTATAATAGGAAAGTGGTGGATCACACTAAATAAGGCAGTTAATTGATTACACAGTAATTAAGGAAACTGTTTTATTTGAAAAGTTGTGCTCTCCTTTTTCCCTATATAAAGCAGCCTTGCTCTCTTCTCTTGTATGGATGAAAAGCCACGAAATTAAGAGAGAAAAATAGAGAGAAATTTCGAAATCCTTGTGAGATGAGTAGTGCCCACACACATCAAGTGGTATCTCAATCATAGTATTGAAGACTATGGAATTTCTGCATCAAAGAATGAGAAAAGAAGATCCAGGTTCAGATCTTGATGATGCTCTGCTACAGAAAGGAATCAAGGGCTAGAGATCTGAACGGAAGGAGTCATATTATTCCGCTGCACCCACTGTAAGGTTTTCTAACTTTATATGTGTTTATTTTCATTGTTTTAGAATTCATATTAGGTTGTTAATCCAACATACTTGTTAGTAAATCTAGATCCTGGTAAAATAATTTCCAACAACTGGCACCAGAGCCATGGTAATGATTTACTTTCATGTAATATGAATTAAAACGATGATTGCATGTTTCTGTGTTGATTTGGATGGTTTCATGTTGGTTTATGTGATTATGTGATGAATGTTAATGTTGTATGAAATTTTTCCATGAATATATTTTTTCAATTTTTGAAAATATTTTATTTGGATTCCTTGTGAAAAATTAAGCAATTTTTTTTACGGAACTCGATTCCGATAAAAATTGAGAAAGTTATGAATTTTGGAAAATCGGAATTTCGGGTATGCATGGTGCTCAATCGCGCGCGCGTGACACGTCCGAGTGCACCCTGCATCCGCCCGTGAGCCTCGCCCGTGTGCACCCTGCCAGCGCCCACGTTTGCCGCACATGCACCCTGCTGGGTGCCCTTGTCCGCCCGCGTATGGGCTGCTAGCAGCCCTCCTGGGCTGCAGTTGCAACCTACTGGGCAGCCTTTGTGGCAGTTTCCCAAAAAGTTGCGATTTTTGGGGTTTTTCCCCAAAAATCCAATTTTTTCATGGGATTGTTTCCCAAAATTCATTTTTCCAATTTTAAATATTTCTAAATTGAAATGTTTCCAATTTTAAATATTTTAATTTGGGATTTTTTCCAATTTTAAATATTTCTATTTTGGATTGTTTCCAATTTTTAAATATTTCCTATTATGGTCAGATTTAAAAATTTGTTAACTTCTTTAATATTTATTTATTATTTAATTATAAGATTAGATATTTTGATATTTAAGATATTTTAAATTAAAAGATAACTTTGTCTTTTTATTTAAAATATTATATTAAAATTATCTTATATGACAAATTAAATAATTAATAAATTTGAAATTAACATAGATATTTTTATAGATATACTTACCATAATGTTTTCAAATTCAAAAATTTGTTATTTTGTTAAATATTTAATTATTTATAAATTATAAGTATAAAAATGATATTTTTTCTATATATATATATATATCATTTTTTCCTTATTAGAAATTTATAAATCATATCTTAAATATTTAAATAACATAGATATTTTTGTAGAGATTTGAATATTGTTTAATTTGAGATATTTTGACATATAATTATGGTAATTATTATTTAACCAAATCTATTTTAAAATTGGTTTATTTTATTAAATTATAAGATCTGAAAGTGATATTGGAGATTCTTTCCTTTTAAATCATTGATCTTATTAGATATTTAATTTAATTTGATTCAAATAAACCTAGATATTTTAAAATTAGTTTCCTTTATTTGGTTAGTTTAAGAATAATAATTTAATTATATTAATATCTTGATTCACATCTGTTACATGGACAATGTTTGTTTATTTAATATTGTTTATTCAAAACTTTTTAACAAACCTATTATTTATCTGATCTAAATTGCTATGATTAACTTGTTGACAGATCATGATCCAATGATCTGATTTTAATCATAGTCCAATTGAC
Organism: Cannabis sativa; assembly: GCF_029168945.1. NCBI lineage: Eukaryota > Viridiplantae > Streptophyta > Magnoliopsida > Rosales > Cannabaceae > Cannabis > Cannabis sativa. The sequence continues at coordinate 48,863,294 of NC_083609.1, read as the reverse complement.
GATAGATCTTATAAATAATTTGTAACAGGTAAATTTTGTACTTCTTTCATCTGTGTAAACCTAGTAACATGATAGGGCCCATCCAAATCATTTGACCTGTGTGAGCCTATATGTTTGCTTTTGGGCTTAGATACATATAGGGAGCCCATTTAAGTTTTTACTAAGTAAATGGACTAGGTTGCTAAAATAAATTTTGACATAAGGAAATTTATTTAGGCCCAATTAGATTTGGGTTTATTCAATGAATAACAATTGTTTATTTTAAGGTTAAATTCCTCTCTTTTGGGCCTTGTGTGAGAGTTGGGGGCCATAGAAGTGGGTACGACATACTGAACCCAGCTCCCCCTCACATGAACTACCCCAATTGTGAAGGCCCATTTGCCTTATTTAAATAATTGTATTAGGTTAATTATATTAGTCTAACCTAATTAAAATTGAATTAGCAACATAATTAACTTTTAAAATATATGAAATTTATTTTTCATTGTAATATTTTAAAGTTAATTTTAGAAAAACACTTTGTCAATGATATATTCTAGATAGTTATTTCTAGTACTAGTTATTATTTCTAATATTAAATAGGAAAATATCATTGATTGTGAAATTAATTGTTTCCTAATTAATTTTGGTACAATCTAAGTTTAGTATATTTTCCTAGTATTAAACTAGAATTAATAATTAAGTTTCCTCTTTACTTAATTATTTGTTTCTTGAATTTAATACATTTAATTAAATTGAAAATTTCACTATCTAAGTTGATTTTCATCATGATACTTAAATATTGTTATTTTCATGTTATTTAATTAAAGTTGAAAATTATCTTAAGTTTGGAATCTTATTTCAGAATAACTTAAAGATTTTCAAAATATATTTTATTTTATTTTATTAATCATTTCCCAAAATTTCAAAATTGCATTTCTTTAATGCAGAAATTTCGAATTTTATTTGAAAAATAGATTAAAGTTGAAAATTATTTATTTAATTTTGGACCAACTTAAATCATTGATTTTTTCATTTAATGGTTAATTAAAATAAATGAACTAAAATATATTATAATTAGAAATTGGATTAATTAGTCTATGAAAGTCTAGATAGATATTATCTGTTTTTGCTTGAAGTATTTTTCTAGTGTATTTAATTAAATAGAAAATTAATATTTAAGTTGATTTTTAATCATGATACTTAAATATTTGAAATTTTTCTTAGATATTTAATTAAATAGGGAAATTATATTTTTTGTTGAAAATTAATTTTTATTAATTTTGGGCCAACATAAAATTAAGGTAATTTTCTAGGATTTATTTTTATTTTATTTTAAAGCATTTTCGAAATGCAATATATATTTATAGAAAATTAAATTTGAGTTGTAAATTAATTTAAATTAATTTTGAAACAACTTAAATTGAATGATTTTCTAAATATTTATGGAAATTATTACTAAGATGGAAATAATTCACGTTATTTTCGTATCCATCTAAGTATAATTTATAAATATTAAATTAAAATTTATATTTGGAATTTTTCATTCTAAATTGGAAATTTTAATTAAATAAATATATATTTAAAATAAATGGATTAAAATAAATATTAGAAGAAAATACAACCCTTCATTAAATAATGAGCTTTATTATAAGGATATTCGATCTCCATTGTTGGTTTTACATAGCTATTGTTTTAGTGAGTAATCCTCCCTAATGGAGGAACGTTCATTAGCAAGTTAGCACCGTTTAATCTCGAAAGATAAGTAATCTTGTAAGTTTTTTATATAGTTTATGATCACCCTAATGGTGGCGACTGTATAAGACTTGCAAGAACATGAAACAATGGTAGAAGCTCATAAGATAGAATAGCCTTGACTCTCGCCTAAACGGGACAACGCGGATTCACATCTTGATCGAATAAAAGGTTGCTAGAATGTTTGATCATTTTAGATGAGCTGACAACTCTATTCAATGGATGGTAGCTTTGACTCTCGCCTAAACGGGACACTGATATCAGTTTGTTGAAAACCTTGGAAATTATTTAGGATTGTATGTTTTAGTATTTTCACTTGTCATTCCTACTTGCTATGTGCTTCATAATTTCTGAACTGTGTATGAATTTGTATTGAACCATGTTATTTTCTGTTATTAAATTGTAGTTTAATTTCGAATCTTCATTGTTGGTCTAACTTGATTTGTTTTTCTAATGAGATAAATCCCTAATGGATTTTCACCATTAGACTAACATAATAGTGTTAGATCTCGAAAGATAAATATTATAAATGCAACATCTAGCTGTTCATCAATTGATGACACCCTAGACTAGTATTTTACAATATGAAACAAGAAGATTGTATAAATAAGATTACTTTGACTCTCGCTAATCGGAGCATCGTTGGATTCTTATTTAAAACGAAATTATCCTAATTCCTCTTAGCTTATTCATTTCGAATTAGCTTAATGACATATCATTGGATGAATGGTCTATAAATCATATAAAGTCTTATTTTCTCTTAAGAAATTAGATGACGCATATGATTATATTCCCAGAATTCTATCCCAAAATGATATAAATCCTCAATCTTAGATATCTCCTACTTGTATAGGCAAATCATAGAGTTAGACTAGTAGTGGTGGTCCAAGAAAGAGTTACTAATTATACAGTTACACTTTCACAAGTGTTTTCATAACCATTTTCTTTCAATGGATTCAAACTGTATGAGTTTAGTATTCTGTGACCAGAACCCACTTGCACTATTCTAAGAACTCTTTGATGTAACTAAACCTAAGTCATCAAAAGATACAACCACATATTTTATAAATCTAAGGCATTTGTATCTTGTTCATAGTGGTTTTGACAAGATCATTCTCTGTAAAGAGTTAATATGCCTATATCCACTGAAAGTAATTTCATCTCATTCGCAGATGGATGTACATTCAGGGGTGGATATGAATTTTCGTTGTATTCTTAAAACGATCACTCTAGATTTTACCTTATGCAAAAGAAATTTGAAATGTTTAAAAAAAAAATTCATGAATTTCTAGCAATGGTGAAGGTAAGTGGTTAAAGATCTTGCGAACTGATAGGGGTGGAGAAAAAGTTAGTAGATATGCAGTTCAAAGATCATTAATTTGATTTTGAATAATATCCAAACTTACCTCCCCAGAAATTCGAGTTGCATATTGATGATTAGTTATTAGTTACTAATCCTTCTATGGTAATATAATTTTAGAATGATGTAATGGTTGTATACTTAATGTAAATCATTACTAGATTCATGGATGACCTAATCGAAATCTTAAGAAAAGCTAGAACTGCTAACCTTGGTTTGCATGTTTGTTAGCTATTCTAAGTGATTAGGGGTGGAGCATCCCATAATCATTAGATAAGAAAGTGTTTGTTTAAACAAATACTGCTTTTCTAAGAAAATGACTAAGTCTGAAAATAAAGTAGCAAATAAAGGAGATATTTTTTCTTGATTCCAAAAGTATTCTATCATCTTATTTTATAAGATGATCTCACTGCCTCTGTTGTCTTAACACAACTGAGAGGTCTATACCATTTAGTTTTCTTTGACATAGTTCACGGTACCTTGTTGTAGTGGGAGAGTTTCTAGGAACTTTACCTTCTTATGACTTGGAAGACACTAGTGATTAAAATCCATTGTGAGTTTAAACAAGTAATGGATTGTCAAGATAAGAAACTAAGAAGAAAGCCAAGAGAACTATGGTTTGATCCATTCACATGGAGTAACCTAAAGTTTTCTATTACAAGGACATGATAGGAAATTTTCGTTCATAAGTCTATTCAATGGACTTAACAAAACTTCCTGTTCCTAGTATAATAGGTTTGAGTTTATCTAAACCTATGGCTTGTGGTATACCTGGTAATTACTTACTCTAATGCAAGCAACTTACTTTAGTAAGATGCTGGAGCATTTTTCTTTCCAGTGGAAATCTATAGAAGCTTCACAACTTCTTAGATATAGATTTTATTTATCTAAGGAAAAGTCTCAACTATTCCAGAGAAGATAAAGCCATGAAAGAATTTCTTAAATTAACAGTGAGAGGTCTCAGATATACTTTAGTATGCCTTAGACCAGACACCTGCTGTTGAGTGGGAGTAATGAGTAAGTATCAGATTAATCCAAGAGAGGAACATTGGAAGACAATCAAGTAAATCTTAAGATTAAGAAGAGGAACTATATGTTAGTCAATAAGGGTATTTGTTTAAAACTCTTAGACTACACCACATCAGATTTCAAGACTTGCCTTTGTGCTAGAAAGTCTGCTGATGAGATGGTGATTACTTTGGGGGTGGAGTAGCGATTTTGGAGAAGTGTAAAAACCTATCTGAAATCTCTTGGTCTACCAGAGAGAGACTGAATGTTAAAAGTTGCAGGAAAGATACTTTTTCAGTCTAAGGAAAGTTCTATACATTTGTGGCAGTGTTCCAACTTGCCTTAACTACTAGGGTTACTTCCTGAATAACAAAAGAGTAGTTGCCCAAAAGTATAGAATCCAGTATCCCAAAAGAGTAAACATATAGAGAGGAATTTCACATTATCAAGGATTTTGTGATTAAGGAAGAGTAATGGTGGAGAAGAGGTTGTGTTTAATTCAACCTGTCAGATCCCATTACGAGGAGTATACTACTATTACACTTGATTGGTATATCAAGGTGTTAATGATTATTTGAAATGCACTTTTTGTTTTATATTAGTGCAAGTGGGAGTTTGTTGGGTTTTATGCCCTAAATAAAACTCATTTCATATAATCAGATTTACTTATTAATAAAGATCAGAAATAACATTTTATGTTGCATGGTTCACATGATTTATTTCATGATTATATGTGTATATAATGTATGAATTCTTTTTAAGTCCAGAACATATGAGTTGGTTAAAGATTATAGTGTTGTCAGCACAGTGGAATATAATCTTTATTATATGTTCAAAAGTTGATTCCCTGATTTTTCAGAACACTGGATTTAGACTGACATGGTATAATCAGCGATAGGTATTCTTACACCTTGGAAAAGTGTTATGTCCTTTCCAGGACATTGGCAAAGTTTACCAGTATCGGATGCATGGAGTATGCATTGGAATGGACCGATATTTAACTTTGAATTAGATTTTGAAACTTACCGTATATATCTATTCAATTCAATATCATAAGTTGATCCTAGATCACATGATCGAAATCCTGATATGGTTAGGCTCAATTTCAAGAGTATTACTCGTGTTCTTTGATTTGTTAGTTAAGCCCAGTTTTGTATCAGGGTAATACGTACATTTCGGGAACACGGTAATACAATTGAGTGGGGGAGCGCTAACATAAATATGGAATCTATAGCTTCTATTTGGCAAATAGAAGTAAAGGATGATTTCCTTCGAGCTTAACCAAACGAAGATAAATGGTGGAGATCTCATTTCACTTAGGTGAAATATCATTTATACAGGGTTAAGTGTTTTAAGGATAAAATACATTGTAGGGTGTTACGGTAATTTAATCCCTGTACAGTGTAAACCATCTATATAGAGGATCATTGATCACATTAGGGTTATAACAATGGATAACTAATGACGTGTCTATATCGTGGAACATATAGAGCGTTTCTATATGACTGAGAGTGCAATTCCAAGTTCTAAGTGTGGATTCAATGAGGAATTAATAAGTTAGGGAATTTACTTGGTAAATTCGGTTCGACTTATTGGAAGCTCGGTTATATAGACCCATGGTCCCCATACTAGTTGAGGCCATACTGCTTGTAAGACTCAGTTAATTGATTTTAATTAATCAATTATAATTCTAAAAGTTAGACTGTGTCTACTTTATGAATTCTCACAGTTTAAGGATGAAATCGTAAAGAAAAGGGTTTCTAGGTTTAATTATTAATTAAGAGACTTTGTATGTCTAATTAATAATTATTTTAAATGACAATATTATTTAATAATCTATTTTAGTTATTAAATAATTAGTTTTGGCATTTAAATGATTAGAATTGGAAAAATTGCATTTTTGGAGAAATTGAAATAAAATTGAGGAAACTGCAAAATCCAAGTGAGGCCCATATTCCCTCTATGGCCGAGCACTCCCTTTGTGTTTCCCAATTATTATTTTTATTTTTTGATTGTCATGTAATTGCTAATCAAAGCCTAGCTATAATAGGAAAGTGGTGGATCACACTAAATAAGGCAGTTAATTGATTACACAGTAATTAAGGAAACTGTTTTATTTGGAAAGTTGTGCTCTCCCTTTTCCCTATATAAAGCAACCTTGCTCTCTTCTCTTGTATGGATGAAAAGCCACGAAATTAAGAGAGAAAAATAGAGAGAAATTTCGAAATCCTTGTGAGATGAGTAGTGCCCAGACACATCAAGTGGTATCTCAATCATAGTATGGAAGACTATGGAATTTCTGCATCAAAGAATGAGAAAAGAAGATCCAGGTTCAGATCTTGGTGATGCTCTGCTACAGAAAGGAATCAAGGGCTAGAGATCTGAACGGAAGGAGTCATATTATTCCGCTGCACCCACTGTAAGGTTTTCTAACTTTATATGTGTTTATTTTCATTGTTTTAGAATTCATATTAGGTTGTTAATCCAACATACTTGTTAGTAAATCTAGATCCTGGTAAAATAATTTCCAACACTATTCCCCCCTTAAAAGGATTTCGTCCTCGAAATCTAACCTGAACAACTCTGGATATTGAGCTCTCATATCTCACTCTAGCTCCCTGTAAAATACTGAAAATAAATAAATCAATTAAAGATAGGACTAATAGTGAAAGAATTCAAAAACCTTGATAAATCGGGTCGTGAAAGAGCGTTTCCTCCACTTCAGGTGGTGTTAATTCTAAAAATGGTATCAAACTTTGACCATTGACTTTGAATACATTACCAGATTTAGAATTTTTCAATTTCAACAGCTCCGTGAGAAAAAACAGTACGAATAGTAAATGGGCCAGTCCATTTAGAACGTAACTTACCTGGATCAAAAGGAATGTCCCAATCAGGAGGTTGAAATAACTTTTGTGGTCCAGGGAGTGATTGTGATTTTCTAGGAATTTTCACAGATCGATCAGCTGACTGAAGTGTCATAGATATTGGTTTCGATTTCCCTAGACCAAGTTGCTTATAAACAGAATAAGGCAACAAATTCACACTAGCTCCTAAATCAAGTAAAGCTTTGTTAATCACATGATCACCAATAATACATGGAATTGTGGGACACCCTGGATCTTTGTGATTAACAACACTTTTATATTGAATTATAGAGCTGGCTTGTTCCGTTAAAAATGCCTTTTTCGAAACATTGGTGATTCTTTTTTGCAGTACACAGATCTTTTAAAAAATTTGAGTAGGCAGGTATTTGCTTAATGACATCTAAGAAAGGGATATTTATATTTACTTGCTTGAATACCTCTAAGATGTCACCATATTGACTACCTTTTTTGATTGGGATCAATCTCTGTGGGAATGGAGCTTTTGGAATGAATGACAAAGTTTGACTCATTTTTTCAACCGAGTCTTTGGAATGTGAGCTTTCAGGCTGACTCTTTTCATTTTCTTTTATTTTTCTATGTTAAATCACTATTGTGAGGTTCAAATTTAGTTAACGAAAATCTGCGTTAGCACAAACACATAAAAGGAAAAACAAATGTGATTTCTGATTTCCTCTCTCGACCAGGCAAACCTATTATAAATATGATCAACTCACACACAAAAAATCCAATCCTATTGATCTACATGGCCAACTTATTGCTTATCATCCCTACATTTCCCAGTAAGGCTAAAATAATTATCAAAAGAAAAATCCCAATGGTTAAACCAATTCAAAGAGCCCTAGAAGTTCATTCCACTCTCGTCATGGGATATGGAAAGATAATATCCAAAGAATTTGGCTTCTACCCAGACTACCCATTTGCCAAACTGTTACACATGAAAAACAACATATTTATGCCAAAAAAGATGACAGATCTCTATTGGTATCTGGCAAGCTCATACACTATTGCGGTCAAAATCCACACAATAGGGCTCCGGACATCAGTCCGTAGCTATATCCAACGCCCTGACCTTAGACCTGCCTACCAACATCCAATGGCTAATGGGACGCACTCCTTACACTAGAGTGGGAAAAGGTCCGCAACAAGAGACCTGTGGGACTCAATTTCCCAGCCACTAAAAATATGGCAAGTCCATTGCGCTGCTTTACAGTCTTGCTACTCAGGCTACAGGTCAATCCTGATTTATTATTTACGGTAAGTGTCAAAATACACAAGTCAAGCAAACACGCACTTTTTGTGATAGGTAGCTCAGAAATAAGACAGCTGGAAAAACACCTATTTGCCATTAGCATGGTAATTCCAAATGCCATCTAGCCAAAACCCGAAGATGACATACCATGGGAATATTATCCGCTAGAGTATCTCCAACGACTAGAAGAAGATATGAATCATTATAAAAAAAACTACGCTGAGGAAAACGAGGTTGACTATAATGATCCAATCATCCAAGATTTTCAATACCCAGATACTACTTGTAACTGCCCATTCTCACTCAATGACCTTGATGAAGAAATATGTAGGGATTGTCTATATCTCCACCTGTCAACAACAAACCCACTGCATCAACAAGTGGAAACAAAAGAGCAAGTCCTTCATCATCGTGGCAAGAAGACGATAGTGACATAGAGGAGTACATGAATCTCAGTCCCTCACATGAGCCCATTAAAAAAAATTGGTAAAACTCCTGAACCACTGGAAAGATGTCCATCTGTGTTTATGATGTATTTGTCTTATGTCAATAATGAAGTGGACATGTGACTCCTAAAAAGTGAGTCCATTGTTTCGTGTGCCTTGACCAGTAACTACTCACAAGACCAATAAAGATTCCTTCTCGTAACAAAATGACAACTAACGACAAGAAATCATTCAGACAACAGAGATTCCTCTGGCCATCTGAAAATTTTGTCTGTTTGTGGTTATAAAAAAAAAAAGAGTCTTGTATGTCAGAGATTTCCTATCTAGGGAAAGATGTAATTTAAGTCTTTAATATTTTTCTGTCTGTAATAATTAAAGTGTGTAATATTTTCTGTTTGTTTAGGGCCTATATATATGGCCTCTCATTTTCTGTTAAGGGCACAAGTTTTTAAATAATAAAAATCTTATCTATCTTTCCAAACATGTCTTTCTAAATTTTCTCGTCGGGCTATTTCTTTATTAGGATAGATCATAAGAATATTATCATTAGCTCAAAGATTACCACCCAGAAGATATATAATAGCAAAGTCTATATAGTAAGTGTTAATCTCAAAAGCACAACCTACAAAGGCTAAGAGGAAAAGCCAACTTTAGGGAAAGCTTGAGTTTGATCCTGACTATATGGATTAGCGTTATATCTCTTTTTATCTGTATCACAAGTCATCTCTCTTATCGACCTTAAAAAATATAGGATTAGCAACGGGAATGGGAATATGAATAGAAATTGTAATGGGAATGGAATGGAATAAAATTTAAAATGCATAAAAAAATTGATAAAAAATTCATTAAATTTTTTCTCTTGTTACATTGAAATGGTCTTTCCTTCTTTTTTATTCCACCAAAATGGTGGAAAGAGCATTCTATTAGAATGTCATTTCAATACTTTAAAATACAATCAAACAAATGAATGAAATGAAAATTGTTTTCTTTCTATTCCATTCCATTTCATTACGTCCAACCAAACGCTACAATAGTCTTTGTACTAGCAATAAGATTATTAAGTGTTATAAGACTGTCTGATGTGTGATGTGTGACACTAACATATATAATGTTTTAGGCGCTAATAAAATAAAACATTCGAACCCCTTTCTTTTCTTTGTGTATGAAATAATTTTACTATTAATTAGGACAAGGCCAAATAAATATTATTGTGTGAGTCAAATAAGACTTTATAGTTTAATCCACTGACATGTACATAGAAGAAGTTGTCTTGTTTTTAGAAGAAGTAATTGAAACACTCACTCAGCCTCGTACTTGAGTTTAATGTTCACTGTAATCTAGATCACATTATAAACTAATCATTTATATTTGTCATATGTAGTGACAAAATCCTCTACTTTATTATTTGGCATGGGAACTTACATCCTTTGTCTCTACTTTTATACTTGGGTCTTGGTTTATTGTAGGGCTCTCTCTGTCCCCCTCATTCTTAGGAATACTCACATGTATTATCTTTTTGTTTATTTTTATGAAATAATATATTTCTTCAAGTTAATCATCATCATCATCATCAAAAATACATAACATACAATAATATTTTGTCACTTATACATATGATAAAATTGTCACTTCGAACTTAATTCAGCTTACACTGTCTCTAATGCAAATGTTTCAATCGATGTCTTCTTTATTTCTTTTTATGGAGGGTGTCTTCAAAGTGACATTCACTCAAAAATAATTAAAGGTCAATTTGTTCAACAATAATCAAAGATTAATTTTGCTACATTCCTACTACAGTGCTACTACAGTGGCTTAGCAGTAGAACCTCTATCCAAGAATACACTTGGGACTAAGACAATAACATTCTAATTGAGAGGTTATAACTAAATAGAGTTACACTTGAAAAAAAAAATCAAAATATCAAAAAATATCAATGTAACAAAAATACCAATAAACAATTCTTAATACTATATTATATTAAAATTATTTTCGAGTATATATAATATTTATACATGTACTATAATTTGAAATAAAATTATTAATTCTACATAAGTAAATTTATAAAATATATGTATATATTTTTTTAAGATGTAATTATTCTTATATAGAGGTATATTTTATTAATACGGGACTTAAAAAATGTAAAACTAATTACAATATAGAGGTTATTCTTATTTATAACTGGCCCAAATTGGGACTTCATTTTTCTATAACAAATTAGAGGTTATTCTTGAATAGAGTATTCTTAAATAGAGGTTCTACTGTATAACTTTTTAAGTGATGAAAAGAGAAAGACAAACTTTCAAAAAAATAATAATAATAAAGAAGAGAGAAAGACAAACTTTTCAAAAATAGTGAGAATGACAAAAAAAAAATTAAGGTTCTTAAAGTTGCAAAAATAAATCAAATGTCAAACTATCCTTTATGAGGATGGTCCCAGAGAGCGTCTAGTGTGTCGAAGAGAATCATTTGTTAAAATCTTCACCTATATTGCCCATTTTTTGGTAGGGTTGGTGGCAAGTGGGATGATTGTACATTGATTTTTATATTTATTTTTTTTGAAACAAAAATAATTTAGTTAGAAGCATTTTATGGACTTTTTTTTTTTTTTATGAAATCTAAACTTCATTGAAATATTATCATTCTGAATACAAAAGGGCTTTTAAATCAGCAGACGCATTATGCTTAAAAATGCTACAACTAGAAAAAAAAAATCGTGAGTGCCTAGCAATAGCATGAGCGACACAATTTGCTGATCGTCTAACAAAACGTAAATGCACAGATTGTAAAGAAGATAATAATAATTGGAAATCCTAAATAAGTAAGCCAAAATTTGAGGAGAAAGTTTGGTTACTTCGGATGGCCTGAAACGAGAGCAAGCTATCAGTTTCCATTTGTACATTATTCTAGTTGTGATTCTTAATCCAACTAAGAGCCTCTTTAAAGCCCAAAGCCTCCACAACTTCAGCAGTATAATGACCACCTTGAAAACATGTTTTAGCTTCTATGAGTTTTGCTGAGCTATCCCTTGCAACCAACGCATAGCCATCGAAATCTTCTTAATGAAAAAGAGCCGCATCAACATTTATTTTGATGTGATTTAAATCTGGTTTTACCACTGCTTAGACCCTTCCTCATTATTTCTATTAACAATGATAAAAGAGTTGATTTGTCCTGAGATTTCTTCCAATGATCAAAAGTAGTTGAAGCAGAAACAATAACACCATTCACAGTAGAGGTCGTTTGTCCCAAACGGTTTGGTTGCGAGCTTTCCACACCGCCCAACAAAGTACAGTAGCACGACAAACCATATCAGCATCACCAATGTGCAAAAGAGCATCGACCCAGGTGCCAAAAGAAGCTGAAATATCAGTGCTTACAGGGGCACTGAAACATTCCAGCAGGCTTTAGCAAAGCTACAATGCAGCAATGCGTGAGTGGTGGATTCCGGATGAACTTTGCAGACAGGGCACTTGACTGAAATCTGGACATGTTTAGTAACAAGATTAAGACATGTAGGGTGACATCCAGTGATTGCACGCCATAAAAAATTAATAACCTTAGGTGGGATTTTCAGGTGCCAAAGTTTTCTCCAAAAACCAGAATTGTTGGAGCCTTGAATTTTGGGGCGTTGCTGCTATAGCAGTAAATAAGCACTACGAACTGTGAAGAGGCCAGTTCGATTCTCAACCCAAGACCAACAGTCAGCAGTATCAGTATCACAAAGGGGCATCCTTAATATTAATTCAGCTTCATGAGCCAAAAACAGATCATGAATAACATCACAATCCCATCTACAAACTCCAACTTAGAAGAGTGAATTGACTGTGTTATTATGCAGAGATGGGTGAATAGAATTAACATGTCTGTTACTCGAATGGGGTAACCAAGGATTGCCAGTAATGTTAGTAGTAGCTCCATCACCAATAATACGAATAGCACCTGAACGAACCAAATCTTGTGCACCCCAAATGCTTCGCTAAACAAAGCTTGGATTATAACCAAGATCCGCTGAAAGAAAATTCGAATTAGGAAAATATTTTGCCTTGAACACTCTTCCCACAAGAGAATTTGGATTACACTACAACCTCCAACCTTGCTCTGCAAGCATAGCAAGATTGAAATCATGCAAATGTCTAAATCCCATACCACCATCCTTCTTAGAGGAAGCTAGCTGATCCCAAGTCATCCAAGTAATACCACGACCTTTACTAGACTTAGTCTTCCACCAGAAATTTGCCATTAGATTTTCAATTTCATTACAAGTCCCAATAGGAAGAAGAAAAACACTCATTGCATATGTAGGCAGCAATTGGAGGACGATTTTAATGAGGATTTCTTTGCCAGCACGAGAAAGAAACTTTCCTTCCCAACTATTGATACAGGAAATGACTTTGTTCTTGATAAAACCAAGAATTGTGTTTTTATTGCGGCCAATAACATTGGGAAGGCCAAGATAAAGACTGCCTGCAGTGGCTTCGACCATATTAAAAGCTGAACAGATATGTGAGCGAGTGGATATGTCTGCATTTTATGGACTTTAATTGGTTCACATAATTAAACATTTAGTCCTTTTCACTTAAATAAATGAAGAAAAAAATATATTAACAAAAAAAATTATATAGTAAGCTGATTGAACTTAAAACAAACACATGCTCATCAACAATATCAGAGATATCAATACAAGTATATTGCCTCAATAAAAAGAAAATAAAATTACACATTGCAGCTATTTTATTATATAAGATAACGATATACATATAAAAAATATACTGAAATTAAAACATTTTGTATATATGCAACTAGGCAATATAGTCGCTCTTCGCGTGGCTATTTAATTTTGTTTTAGTATAATAATTAAAAAAGAATTACTTATGAAAATAATAAATAATAATTTTAAAATTAATTAAATATATAATAATATTAAAATTATACTATCGAATTATTTATTAAACATAAAATTGGATAAATTATATTTTATATATTAAGAAGTTTAAAATTTATATGAATAATGTATATATATGGAATTTTAAAATTTTCTATGAAAAATTATTAATATAAAAAGATATAAAATAGGGTAGTACAAAGAAAAATTAGAGTATTATTATTATTATTTAAGTAAAACTATTTCCTGTAATCAATAATTTATATCTCAATTATTCAAAGTCGTTGTGAATCATTGTATCTCACCTGTTGCTATCACCATATCCCACATTTAGTCGTTACAGTTGTAATTTCCAAAAGTTTACTTGATACATAATAATACAAATAAATAATATAATGAAGTGCTAGTGGAAATGAAAAGATCAAAAGTTAAAACAAAAAAATTAAACACTGCAATATCATATCCATATAAAAGCAAGATTAATAAGAGATGGTGTTAAAACTTTATAAGAAAGAAAAGATTAAAATTAAAAAATTTATAAAGAAAGCACATAAAATTAAGAGATCTAAATAAATGAACGAACAAAAAACTAAGAAATATGTAGAGAACTTACCATACAACACCAAATTCAAATGAAAGAAATATGATAAGAAAAAATAATTAAAAAATTTAAAAGAAATGCAATAAAAAACCTCAAATCTAGATAAATACGATAAATATATGAGATATGTATCTAATCAAATGTTATAAGAATGGAAAGATTAAATGTAACACCCTGTCCAACAAGGACGCCACGTGTGTGTGTTTTTATAAAATTCTTATTTTATATACTATATAATTATACTAAAAGTGTGGGTAATTAAATTTTGATAATTAAAAATAGACATATAAAACTATATGATAAAAGATAAGTGATATTAACTACGGGGTCTCCCTGTTTTCAAAATATTTACAAACTAGTTTAATAATATTTTTTACAACATAAACTTTGTATTTCCAAAATGCATTCAAAATAGAGCATCCTGTTCACTGGGCCGTGCCACTGCGGCTGATATGTACATTGCTGCTACAACCTTGAACTCATGGCTGCTCAACCTTTGCCTTCCCTTTACCTGCACCATAAAGCACCCGTGAGTCACAAGACTCAGCAAGAAAAGTAAATAAAATAATAACTGGTAATAATCATCAATTCAATCTCATATCAACATGCTTACACATTTACACAATATCATAAATACACAATCCTGGTACTTTATAAAGTACCCCTTTACCACTCGCTAACCACGAGCTGAATATGTCACTATCGTTGCCTGATGAAGCAAACGATATGTAAGAAACCTATCTGCGGTTTCAGGAGTAATTACTCATGTTATCCCAAAATTGGCACTCTGACGTGGCCTCACAAGAATGGTGACATGTGACATCTACTTAAAGCACCTGGTCGGATCAACATGCCGAGCAGGATGCCTCGCTGGCATGTCCATAATGGAATACTCAACAAGCCGTGCAGAATGAGCAACACTTAGCGAATTCAACCAAGCACATCGTGAGTCACCAGCTCAATCCCTATAACTCAGGGATCAACTTACGTGGATGTGGCATACACACGATCCCACTATCGGTGTATTCAGCCTCAATCCCACGATCCTAGCATTCAGCAATGATCACACGATCTTTCTATTTATGCGCATTGTAACAAGAGAGAAAACTCTTCCTCCTCAAGTTTCCTGCCCTATAAATAATGAGGAATGTTCACTGGGCAAGGGATCGATCGAAAAACTGTAAACAGAGATATTATACGCCGAAACGCTATAAGCTAAGGCTATCTAAGAATTATATATTCAGAGATATTATTGTAAGAGCTATAAGAAAAGGAATCTTCGTCCTTATTCTTAAGTCAATACAATTAACGAGGATTAGGCTATTACCGAACTGCTCGGGGCTGAACCTCTATAAAATTTCAGTGTCTTCTTATTATTGCTTTATTTACATATTCATATTACGACATATCGTTTATCGCTTATCAAAAAGACTCATTGTCGTTGGCTAAAAGCGAAGTCAACATTTTGGTGCTTTCATTGAGAGAAGAATCACAGATCGCTCTTTTGACACGATAGTGCAAACTTGTAGAGGCTTGTCCGACCCATCAAACTCAGAGACGCTGGATCCGATGTTGTAGGAGCCAGGGAGTTCGAGGATTCCACCCGCTGTTACTGAAATTGCGCTTGGTGTGCAAGAGACCGGAAACAATGGTTCCGCACACAGCCAGGACGTTCTTAACATGACTGTTCCGCCAGGCATCAACGCCCAGACGACCATCGGAGATGCAACCGAATTAGAAAACCTCCGCGCTGTGCTTGGACTCATGCAGGGTCACAACAATACCCTGCATCACGATTAGGAGGAATTACGTGCCGCAATAAACCTCGCGTTTGACGAACATAGGCGTATGTTCGCCGAGTGGAGGGACAAAGAGATGGAGGCATTAAGGGCTTAACATGCAGAGATCAAAGATCATAGTTGGCAAGCCACTGTGCTAATACGAAGAGCCTATCAGATTGTAGGCCAGCAAGCGCAGAGCGTCATCCCCCTTGGAGAAACCGAGGATGACCCAACGGTGAATGCTTCCCAGACAACCAACGGTCAGCCGTCCAATCCCCGGTCACGAGTTCCACTCGTGGGCCAAGAGGTAGGCAGAAAGACCTTGTCTGGGAATTCATCAGGAGGAGTCATGCTCGATGGATCCACGCAAAATAATGGAGCCATTCCACCTGCCAACCAAGCGAACCAATCACAAAGGCAGCTAGGTTCTTCTGTGTTCGAAAGGTTGGGAACAACCCGTGACCTAAGGGACGACCTAAACAGAAGAAGGGGAACAGACGAGCAGAATACTACGACGAACGTGCAGTCCAGAGCCCATACTCAAATCCCCGCTTAGAAAGACGCTGACATAGCACAACCCGACCAGAATGCCAATCAAGTCAGCCCAGTCGTACATGCTCAGCTTGACGAACTGAAGAATATGTTTCATGGCATGGTCGGGCAGCGTAACAATGATCTTGAGTTAGACCGTGCACGCGGAACTCCCTTCTCACCAGAAATCAACCTCCTGCCACTACCTCACAAGTTCAAGATGCCAACGTGGAAGATGTACACTGGAAGAGAAGATCCTCTCTCCCATCTCAAGTATTTCGAGATGCAGATGGATTTACAAGGGGTACGAGGAGACGTATGTTGCAGAATCTTCCCCGCAACTCTGTCAGAGGCCGCATAGCAATTGTATTTCAAGTTGGCTCCATGAAAGTTTAGTTCATGGAAAACCTTCTCTTCGGAATTCCATGCACAATTCTCTTCCTCACGCCAACTCCCATTGCATCTGGGAGATTCAGTCGAAGTAAAACAGCGACCAGGCGAGCCACTCCGGGCACACATCAGCAGGTTCATGACGGAAGCGACCAAGGTGTCATGGGTAACCGAGGATGGAAAGTTATCGGCGATAATGGGGGGCATTGAAGTCCTTGGCGAACTATGGAAGGACATAAAGAAAAACGGACCGGTCGACTCAATGAGTGATTTCCTTGACCGGGCCGAAGGTTTCATCAAGCTCGAAGAAGCCATTCAGCGAGCAGAAGGTGAGCAAAAGCCGAACAAAACGAAGGCTCCTTCTACTTGAACGTCCGCCCAGCTTCCCCAATATTCCAGCAATTCAAGTGACAAGCGTTCAGGCAACAACCACAAGCAAGGGAACAGGAAGAAGGGAAAGTTCACCGAAAAGCCCAGACAGACTCCCCGCGATTGCGCCAAACACACTGCATTCACTATCCTAACTGAGGATATAGAAAGTGTGTACATAGCGACTCAGTCGTTAATTTCGTACAAGAAGCCTGGGCCCATGAAGAAAGATACCAGCAAAAGGGACATGACAAAGCTTTGTCGGTTCCATGGAGACTACGGCCACGACACCAACGAATGCTACAACTTGAAGCGGGAAATAGAACTTCTGATCAAGAAGAACAACCCGCACTTATAGAAGTATGTCAAGGCCAACCAAGGTCAGAATAACCAGGATCTGATGCCTTCGCCAATAGATGGACACTTGCAAGTCATCATTGGAGGCCTGCACATCGCTTGAGACACGGGCAAAGCTTGAGAACGATATGCCCGCACAGCTTAATACGTGCAAGAAGAAGTCATCCTGGCCGTGGAAGAAAGGAAGCCCAAAGTTCCACGAGCAGGAGAGCCAACCATAACATTCAACGACAAAGATGATGTCTAGATAAAATTTCTGCACAACGACCCGCTAGTCCTGGAAGTCCAGATAACAAACAAAATGGTGTCCAGAACCATGATCGATAATGGGGCTTTTTCAAATATTTTTTTAAAGACTGCGTACGAGAAGATGGGGCTCCAACTCAAGGATTTAACTCCATGCCTTCAGCCCGTCTATGGTTTCTCCGATCAAGGAGTTGCACCTCTGGGACAAATCCGCCTACCCCTCACAGTTGGACAAGCTCCAACGAGCATAACTATCATGGCACAATTCCTGATATTCGATGTTCCTGCAGCCTTTAACGTAATGCTAGGCCGACCAGCCTTGTATGACTTAAAAGCTGTCACATCAATATTCCATTCGTGCCTGAAGTTCCCAACCAAAAACGGGGTAGGGTGTCTTAGAGGGAACCAACAATCTGCTCGGGAATGTTACAACCTTGCAGTGGCCAAGGCTAAGAAGGAAGTATCCTCCCGCCAAAGCCCGGACAAGGGAATAAATATTCCCAAGTAGGAAATGTTGGAAATTATTTTACCAGGATCTTTGATCGACTCACAAGTATGTTTATTAACACCCTAAATATGAACTTTCTAAAACGATGAAATAAACACATATAAAGTTTAATAAACCTTACATTGGGTGCAGCGGAATAATATGACTCCTTCCGTTCAGATATCTAGCCCTTGATTCCTTTCTGTAGCAGAGCATTATCAATATCTGAACCTGGATTTCTTTCTCTGAATCTTTGATGCTGAAACTCCTTCTGCTGAATGTCTTTCTTCACGATCTTCCTCACTATGATTGAGGTATCACTTGCTATGTGTGGACACTACTCATACACTAAGGATTTCGAAATTTCAATGAAGAAGAAAGAGAGAGTGGGTTCGGCCAAAGATAGGGAGAGAGAAGGCTCAGGTTTTTCTGATTCAGAAAGTGTCAGAAGAAAAGTCTAATTTTCCTGAAGCCTTCACTATCTATGTATAGCATTCCACTAGGGTTAGGTTTGAATTATTTGGCATTAAAATAATGAAAATATCAGAGGGAAAAACCCTACAAAAGTGGCCGGCCCTACATAGTGGATTTGGGCCTCACTTTTTGCAATTTTGCAGTTTTATCTTTTCTGCATCTGATTTTCTCAAAAACGCCAATTTTCTAATTCAACCATTTAAATGCCAATTCTAACTATTTAATAACTATAAATAATTATTAAATAATATTGTCATTTATCATATTTATTAATTGAACCATACAAAGTATCATAATTAACAAATATGCCCCTAAAACTCTTTCTTTACAATTTCGCCCTTACTTAGTGAAAAATTCACAAATAAACATAGTCCAAGTTGAGAATTATAATTGATTAATCAAAACCAATTACATGAGTCTTACAAGCAATATTATCTCAACTAGTGCGGGGACCATGGGTCTATATAACCGAGCTTCCAATAAGTAGATCAAGAATTTATTTCTAAAATTCACTAACTTATTAATTCTTCGTTGAATCCACGTATAGAACTTAGAATTGCACTCTCAGTATATAGAATGCTCTATATGTTCCACCATATAGACACATCATTAGTTATCCATTGTTATAATCCTAATGTGATCACTGATCCTCTATATGAATGATCTACACTGTAAAGGGATTAAATTACCGTTACACCCTACAATGTATTTATTCCTTAAAACACTTGATCCCGTATAAATGATATTTCAGCTTATGTGAAATGAGTACTCCACCATTTATGTTCGTTTGGTCAAGCTCGAAGGAGATCATCCTTTGCTTACTATTCGCCAGATAGAAGCTATAGATTCCATGTTTATGATAGCGCTCCCACTCAATTGCACTACCGTGTTCCCAAAATGTACATATCACCCTGACCTAAAAGTAGGCTTAACTAACAAATCAAAGAACACGAATAGCCTTTCAAGATTGAGCCTAATCATATCAGGATTAAGATCATTTGATCTAGGATCAACTAGGCGATATTGACTTGAATAGATATTACGGTAAGTTTAATAAATCTGAGTCAAAGTTCAATATCGGTCCCTTCCGATGCATACTCCATGCATCCAACCTGAGCTTTACTTTAACCAATGCTCTGGAAAGAACATAACACTTCTCCAAATGCAAGTAAACTCTATTGTAGATTATCATATCAGTAAAACCCTATGTCTGATAAATCTAGGAAACTTTATTCACATAGTCATGTTTACTTTCCAATGTGTTGACGACACAATAAACAGGATCAAGTATGTGAAAAGGGTTTCAGATGAATTTATACATTATGTACATATAATCATGAAATAAATCATGTGAACCATGCAACATTAAATGTTATTTCTGATCTATATTAATAAGTAAATCTGATTATATTGAAATGAGTTTTATTTAGGGCATAAAACCCAACAAACTCCCACTTGCACTAATATAAAAAAAAGTGCGTTTCAAGTAATCTCAACACCTCGATATACAAATCAAGTGTAGTAGTAGTAAACTCCTCGTAATAGGATCTGAAAGGTTGAATTAAACACAACCTTTTCTCCACTATTACTCTTCCTTAATCACAAAATCATTGATAATGTGAAATTCCTCTCTATATGTCTACTCTCTTGGGATACTGGATTCTATATCTTCGGCAACTACTTTTGGTTAATCAGGAAATTAACACTAGTAGTTTTAGGCAATTTGGAATGGTGCCAAAGATGTATAGAACTTTCCTTAGACTGAATAAGTACCTTTCCTGCAGCTTTGACATTCAGTCCCTTTCTGGTAGACCTAGAGACTTCAGATAGGTTTTTACACTTCTCCAAAATCACTATTCCACCACCAGATTAACCACCATCTTATCAGAAAGATTTACTAGCACAAAGGCAAATTTCGAAATCTGATATGGTGTAGTCTATGAGTTTTAAAGACACCCTTATAGACTAACATATAGTTCCTTTTCTTAATCTTGGGATTTACTTGATTGTCTTCCAATGTTCTTCTCCTGGATTAATCTGATACCTACTCATTACTCCCACTCAACAGCAGGTGTCTGGTCTAAGGCATACAAAAGCATATCTAAGACCTCTCACTGTTGATGTAAGAAATTCTTTCATGGCTTTATCTTTTCTGGAATAGTTGAGACTTTTCCTTAGATAAATAAAATCTATGCCTAAGAAGTTGTGAAGCTTCTATAGACACTACTAGAAATTAGGCTTTTATAGTGACACCATATAGTGACACTCATAAAAATGTGGGTCACTAAAAAATTAAGAGTGGCTTTTAGTGACACACAAGATTCGATTCTAAATGTTCAGTGTTTATTACGCGAAATGTGTGTCACTAAAAATATGGAGTGTCACTAAATACTAAAACCTAAAATATATAATTTTATAAAAATTAAATTAAAAAAAAAAACCAAGGCCTATGGAGACACGCAACGCGTGTCAGCAAACGTGTTTCCCTACGTTTCCTGCGCGTCGCTAAAGCCACGTGATTCTCACGTGGCTTTAGCGACGCGCAGGAAACGTGGGGAAACAAGTTTGCTGACACGCGTTGCGCGTCACTGTACCCCTTTATTTATAAAAAAAATAAAAAAGAAAAATATCATAAATCGATTATCAGCCCTAAAAATTCATCATCTTCATTTCTTCATCCCGCCCAAACTCTCTCCCCTACCAGACGCCCAGACGCCTGAACCCCCTGCAATCCTCCCACACTTCATACCAGCCACCAAATAGCACTCCCCTGCTGCCGGCGACACCCTCCAACATCAAAGAGTCTCTTCCAAAGATCAAAGGAGGTAAGTATGATGATTTTTGATTTTTTTTAGTTTGTTTTTATAAATATTTAGTTTTTATTTTTCTTCTTCATCTCAGGCCGGCGGAGCTCCTCCCTCTCAGGCGACCGGTGCTCCTCCATCTTAGACGCAGCGATCTCCTCCATCTCAGGTAATTTTTTTTTTCAATTTTCATTTTTCGTTTTTTTAATTTTTTTTTCATTTCAGATTATATTAAAATAATGTGGGTTGTGTATAACCTCAAAAAATTGCAAGATAAAAAAATTAGTTAAAATTTAGGTATACTCTAATTTTGTATTTAAAATTTGGATGTAAATATAATTTTTTTTTTTTAATTTCAGATTATTGATGTTGTTTTTTTATTTATGTTTTTGTTTTTTGTTATTTTAGATTATTTTAAAATAGAAAATTTAGTTATACCCTAAATTTTTATTTAAAATTTGAATCTAAATATAATTTTTTTTTTAATTTCAGATTATTTATTGTTGTTTTTTTATCAATATTTTTTTTTTGTTATTTTAGATTTTTTTTAAAATAAAATTTGTTGAGTACAAGCTCAAAAAAATTGAAAGAGTAAAAAATTTATTAAAATTTGGGTATACTCTATTTTGTATCTAGAGCTTTAATCTAAATATGAAAATTAAAATACTTTTTAGCATGATAAAAATCTTTTAAAAAACAAATATTATAAATTATATTTTTAGTTTTAATAGAAGTTTTGACCTTTTTGATAGTCAAAGTTTACATGAAACTTTTTTTTTAATACTATGTTGTCTACTCTCTAAATCATTACTTTATTGGAAAATAATAATTTTCTAGTGGCATTTTCAAATCTCAAACATAAGAAAGAGAATAATAAGCAAAGTAAACTATACTTTTTATTATTATTATTAGCTTGATCATGATGATTGTCATTTCTATTACCTATTTTAATAGTTTATTTTCAATGTTATTATTAGTGTTTTGGATACTAGCAAGGATTGTTACAAAGTTAACGTGATCATTTTAAATTAGAAGAGGTACGTGTGCATATTTATTTTTTTTTATGTTAATTAATATTATACCAATGTTAGAGGAGTTTGAATATCCTAAATATTCATCCATAGTGAAGTAGGTTTTCATAATTGTATGTTGCGGTGATAACGGAAGGTTTCTAACTTGTGTCCCTTAGTGAAGTAGGTTCTGCGAAAATTTGATTGTGTTGCGGTGGTATAAGGATGAAAACTTATTGCACGTTGATTGAATTGTTTGAATTATTTGTTCGCTATAACAGATGGTTAGGTTAATATTATAGGGGTAATGCTGTCCAATTTTTTTAAGAATTTTATCTGTTATTATTGATAAATGTTTGCTTGTTTGATTTGATCGTATTGTTAATGAAATTTTATGTGCTTTATTTTTAATTTTTTTATAATTTCATACGGATGATGTAGGAAGAAAAATATGGATATGTCACTATGCGCTAAGGTGGTGGATATGTCAAACCTACAAGAGCTACAAGATGAAATCTCTTATATCTTGTGTAAGTATGAGCAATTCTTTCCTCCTGCATTCTTTGATATAATGATTCATCTGACAGTTCACTTAGTTAGAGAAGTGAAATGGTGTGGTCCAGTTTACTTTAGATGGATGTATCCGTTTGAGAGATACATGAAGATTCTGAAGGGCTATGTTAGGAATAAAACTCGACCAGAAGGGTGTATTATTGAATGCTATATTGCAGAAGAGGCTTCTGAGTTTTGCTGTGAATACATATCGGGTTTACAGAGCATTGGAGTTCGTGATGTAACCAATGATGGGATTCAAAGTCGTCGAGGTAGTGTTGTATGCACTGTTAGCCGAGATGAACGAGATGAAGCACATCGTCTTGTGTTGCAGAATGTAACTGAAATTGAGCCTTACATTGAGTAAGTTTATATTCATAATCTTTATGATTGCATTATGAATCCTTGCAAAATAAGTTTAATTAATTGATTTAACTTTGAAGGAAACATTTTAATTGGATTAAGGCAAAGTACCCATCTAAAGCTAGGAATCAAAGATGGCTACAGAATGAACATTATCGAACATTTAGTAGTTGGTTAGAGAACAAGGTAAAAATACATGATCTTAAAGTAGTTTTGATGTTTCTTAGTGTTATATGGATTTTAATTAAGTATTTTGTGAATAGGTTGTGAATGAAATGAGCAAAACATCTACTAATGTCACTGATATTGTCAAGTGGATTTCCAGAGGTCCTTCTTTCAGTGTGACAAAGTTTTTAACATATATGGTGAATGGTACTCAGTTTAATACAGCAGAGTATGATAATGATAAAACTACACAAAACAGCGGTGTTAGTCTTGTTGCTAGAACTGTTCAAATATCTACTTCGAAAGATAGAAATCCTGTTCAATGGGTAAATTTAAATTTAGTTTTATGTATGATAAATAAAATTGTGATCTAATACTCAATCTAATTAACTTTATTTTGTTTTTTTTTTTTGGATTATATAGTGAGCATTGGATGTTGATATTATTAGTGCCCGACTCTTATTGGTTATGTTTCATGGATCCTAAAAACTCACACTTGAGTAATCGACCTGATATTAGAGAGACGGTCACATTGGCATTTCAAACTTACTACAGGGTGATAAGGAAAGAAATTCCACCGAAGCTAAAAGTTCGACGCCCAACTGTACGTATTCTTTTTTTTTTAAATTTCAATTATATTTTTATTAAGATTTTTATTAATTTAAAGAAAAATCTTTAGTGTCCACATCAACCGGAAGACACCGAATGTGGATATTATGTAATGAAGATGATGAAAGATTTAATTCAAGCTTCGAACCGGAAACACTTTTTGGCCGAGGTACATAACATATAAACTATATAAATATGTCATATATTATTATTATTATTATTATTATTATTATTATTATTATTATTATTATTATTATTATTATTATTAATGTATATGATGATAACTTTAATTAATATATTATTTATCTTTAAATTTTGTAGTTAAGTGATGCAAATTATACAGAAGAAGAAATTGATGAAGTTAAAGAGCATTGGGCAAGTGAGATGTTATCGGTTATTCAAGCTTACCGACGTTAGTTGTTTTTTGTTTTAATAGACTAATGGGCAAGTGATATGTTATCGGTTATTTAGTTGTTTTTTCTTTTAATAGACCAATAGTTATTATATAATTTTATAGTTATGGATTTATTGGTATAATGAACTAATATGTAATATTTATTAGTTGTGTTAACGTGAATTATTATAATAGTCTAATTTATATAAATTTTACATTTAGTTAATTAAAATTATTATTGTTATATTTAATTGTATTTGTATATAATTAATATAAATTATTATTTATAATATATCAAATTTGAATTAAAATAAATAATTATTATATTTTTTTTAAAAAAATATATAATGTAGTGGCATTTTTGGTGTGTCACTATATCTCTAAAGATATTAATAAAAAAAAAATAGGATATAGTGACACTCCATGTAAGTGGCTGTTGCTTTTCTAGTCTGACAAAACATGACACTGTACCTCTACAGTGACGCGCAGACACTGAGGGCAAAAGCATTCAGTGACACGTTTGGCGCGTCACTAAAAACTGCTTTTCCAGTCAGCCTCATTAGTGACGCGCGTTGAAGTGTGACTATAGACTTTTAGAGTTTCGCAATGTGTGTCACTAAAACCCAATTTTCTAGTAGTGAGATTTGTAATATCCAGTTTATATACATATATTGGTATTTGGTATATTAAGTGTGATACAATTATATTGTTATTATTATTATTATTATTATTGTTGTTGTTGTTGTTGTTGTTGTTTTTGTTGTTGTTGTTGTTGTTGTTGTTGTTGTTGTGCGTGTGTAACTAGAAAAGAAAAATATATATATATATATTAAATAGTGAGATAAATAAATAGTGAAGCATTAGATTAGTTAGTTAGTTTAAAATTTAAAATTTAAATTTAAATCAGCATAATTTTATCTGATTAGTTAGATATTTATTTTTAAATTTAAACCTATTATACGATATGTTATATACGTATATACTCTAGAACCCTAGCAGCCAGATAGTATCGTATTCCTTTATTCTCACCATCTCTCAATTTCTTTTTTTTAATTCTCTCTATTGAACCAAATCAATTGTTTTAATCTTAAGAGTTTCGGGGTTAGCAATCAACCGATCATCGTTCCGTGTCTTCGAAATCTTCAGGTAAAATTCGTACTTGTTTTTATTTTCGTTTTCAGAGAAATAGGCGTTCATAAAACTATCATATCTCTCTCCCCATAGGTCCGTTTTCAGTGATCTAGGTACCGTTTTAAAGATAATTTAATGATCTATATTTTTTATGAAGAAACTCTTTCCTAATTCTGAGTATTTCGATGTCAAAAATTCATGATTTACAGACTGTTAATTTACAGTTTTTTTTAAATTTCTTTCCAATATTACCTTAGTAAAAGTGTGATATCTCTCTCGATATCTATTATTTTACAGCGATTCTTCTACTGTTAGAAAGATAATTCAATAATTTATATTTTCTTTGAAGAAACCTTTCCCTAGTTCGGAGTTCTTACCAGTCAAAAGTTAGGATCTTTACTCGGTTATGGTATTTCGTTTTAAGTTTTGTTTCAGAAAAAGTGTCTTCAGTAAAAATTCAATATCTCTCTCAATTTTGATCCATTTTAAAAGATCTTTATCTCGTTTTAAAGCTTAGGAAAATAGATACATTTTTTATGAATAAAGTATTGTCTAGATCGGGGTGTAACTATTTTTAAAACTTTTATTTTTAGGCTGTATTCAGAAATCGGCATGATCCAGGATTTTAAAGAAACTGTTTTGAGAAAACATGCATAACTCCTAGATTATAGCTCCGATTTTGATGATCTTTATACCGTTAGAAAGGTCTTTCAATTAACTAAAAACTTTGTGAACAGTAGGACTTCTAATTCAAACGTTTTATATGTCAAATTCTAGGTTAAACTTGCTGTACAGTAAGAGTAATAAATATATTGAGTTTATCGGTGGACTAAGGGTTTCACTAATTGTTATAGGGTCTAGAAGGTATCGTAAAAGTTAATTACAGCGGAGTTGAGGTAAGGAAAAATAATTATACTTTATACTTGCTTTTTATATGGTTTGAGTATCTAGTATGACTGCTTGAATAAATTGTATTGAAACTGTGGAATGTGATAGTTTCGGTGAAATAGTGTTTTATCGATGAATTGTATATGGCTGTTTAATCATGTTCCAGGTACTTGGAAGTGGTTGGAAACCACACATGTATGGTGATGTGGTAAGTGAGGCAGTGTACGTAAGGGTGCACTGGTTATTGGTACTGCGTTCTGGTTAAGAACGTAAGACACTCCATATTTGTATGGAAGCTGGAGTGTGATTGTGAGTGTGAGTGTGTGGTATTTCAGTATTTGTGTGGCTGCCTCTATTTATACTTATGATTAGGTTGTTGTATGTTTGATGTATATGTTTGTGCTATGATGTGTGAATGCTGGTACATAGTATTTTGTTTTTTCCTTACTGGGCTTTGCAGCTCACCCCTTATTTACCCCCTATGTGCAGATAAGTAAGCCTGTAAGCTTTCGGTGACAAGTTGAGTCTGGGCAGCATGGGGTGTATCTCGTGTGATCATGTAACTGCGTGTGGTCTTGGCCATCTTCCGCTGAAAGTTTTTTTTTAATTTATTAAACTTATCGAGGATGTTGTCGTTTAAATTTTCTATTACTTTTCCCTAAGTGGTAATACTTTATTTTCAACTGGGTACCCATGTTTTGAAAAGTGTTTTTTTTTTAAATAGAGGCAACATTAGTATCTTAACGCCAGTTTATTTGTGGCATCTTATTTTACGTAAGTAAGGGCGTTACAAATGGTACCAGAGCCACAGTTACATTGATCTTAAATTCACGCGACATACACACCATCGCTGCAAAGGATCAACTTGTCATCTAGTATGTATGCTTTATATATGTTATGTCTTATATGTTAAATTTGGTTTAGTCTTTATCTTTTGATTTTCCTTTAGTTAGCTAGAAGTTCAGGGTATGGTTAATCGAAACAATTAACTGATTCTTCGGAGTTAGAATTTTAGTATAACTCAAACAATTTTCTTATTAGTGTAATTTTTTTATGAGTGAAGATTATTTATTTTACATGGTGAATTGTTGCTTGATGATTTACGTTTTTTTTAAGTTTATATAATTTAGTGTATAGATATTTCCTTTTTGAGCGAGATACATCTTTGGTTATTTTTTTTTCTTACCGCTACCATCTCCTTTCTTTTGAAGAACAAGTTAAGGGATTTGATGGAAAACGGTGAACCTAGAAGATCAACCCGGTTGAATGAAAGAGCGGCTGTAAGAGACCGAGCTAGAGGTCGAGGGCGAGGAAGTGCTCGCGGTCGAGGCAGGGGAAACCAGCATGTCCCTGCCGAGGCGGTGATCCAGGAGAATCAAAATGCCCCTGTAAATGGACAACAACCAGGTCAAGGTGGGGGTAACCACGAAGTCCCTGCTGGGGTAGTTGGTCAAGAACACCAAAACGCCCCTGTAGTGGTGCCACCACAACAAGAAGATTTGGCGCAAGAAGTTGCTCGTCTCAAGGAAGAAATTAGGAAGCGAGATGAAGAGGCTCACAACCGTCAGGAACAACCCAATCAAGGACAACATCAATTTTTGCCGGTGCAATACATGCCTGTGCCGGAGGGTCGATGGGAACCAATATATGAAAGGTTCCGCAAGCAACACCCACCAAATTTTGAAGGGGGCTCAGATCCAATGGAAGCTGAGGAATGGTTAAGAACAGTGGAAGGTATTGTTGAGTACATGCGGCTCGGTAACGGAGATAGTGTAGCTTGTGCTGCTAGTTTATTGAAAAAGGATGCCCGCATCTGGTGGGATGTTATTAAACAAACACGGGATGTGGCCGCAATGACCTGGGCTGACTTTGTACAAGTTTTTAACAAAAAATACTACAGTGAAGCAATACGCTCAGCTAGAGTTAATGAGTTCACGAACCTGAGGCAGGGTAAGTCTACGATTACGAGTATGCTCGCCAATTTGACGGATTAGCAAAGTTTGCCACGGATCCGGTTCCTACCGAGTTTCGAGGATTCATCGTTTTACGAAGGGCTCGACTCCCGAATAAGTCGGGACATAGCGATGTCGGGAGTAAGGGCAACCACGTATGCCGAGGTGCGGAAAAAGCCCTAGAAGCCGAGTTGTGTGAAAGTCGTATACGTAAAGACAATACGGCAAGGTGGGAGGCCGTAAAGGCCGGTAATGGAGGTGGTGATAACAAAAGAAAACTCGCCAAGTAACCAACACAACGAAGCCGACAAGATAAACAAGATAGGGTCCAATAACTACAAAGGGAAGAAGCCATATGTGGAGTACCCCTATGCCCAACATGTGGTCGTAAGCATCCGGGAGAATGTCGACCGAAAGGCAAGACTTGTTACAAGTGTGGGCAACCGAGCCACTATAAGAAGGACTCGTCCACAAAAGGGTGATCAACTCAAGGATGACAAACTTGTCCCGGCTCGAGTATTTGCACTAACCGGAGGGAGGCCGAGACTAGTAACACTTGTGGTTGCGAGTCGATTTCTATCTTTGGAAAACTATGTACTGTTTTATTTGATTCTGGAGCTACGCACTCATTTATTGCTTTAAAGATGATAGATAAGTTAGAACTACCGTATGTAAACTTTAGTTATAAGTTCATGACGGAGTTGCCCTCGGGCGAGGTTATGATATCATCTAGAGGAGTGCGGGATGCGCCAATAAGGATTGCAGACAAGGAACTTAGTGGAGATCTGATAGAGCTGGAGATGAGGGATTACGATCTTATCTTGGGTATGGATTGGCTATCACGACATGGAGCAACAATAGACTGCCGAAAGAGGACAGTGACTTTCACCCCTGAATCTGGAGAGGCATTCATATTTGAAGGAATCAAAGTCAAGTCAAGCTTACCGCTAGTTACAGCCCTGAAGGCACAAAAGATGATATGTGCGGGATGTCAAGCATACTTGGCCAGCATAGTAGACAAGTCAAGAGAAACCACCCTCAAGCCAGAGAATGTCCACATAGTATGTGAATTCCAAGAAGTTTTTCCGGAAGACCTA
Source organism: Cannabis sativa (assembly GCF_029168945.1). Lineage (NCBI taxonomy): Eukaryota > Viridiplantae > Streptophyta > Magnoliopsida > Rosales > Cannabaceae > Cannabis > Cannabis sativa. Next base: position 48,833,523 of record NC_083609.1, on the reverse strand, counting down.
CCAGGGCTACCCCCAAATAGAGAGATAGAATTTGTGATTGAGTTAGCGTCAGGCACAGCACCAATCTCGAGGGCTCCATACCGCATGGCTCCCAATGAATTGAAGGAATTGAAGGCTCAACTACAAGATCTTTTAGACAAGGGGTTCATTAGACCAAGTTACTCACCTTGGGGTGCGCCAGTGTTGTTCGTCAAGAAGAAGGACGGTAGTATGCGGATGTGTATAGACTATCGAGAGCTGAACAAAGTGACTATAAAGAACAAGTATCCCTTGCCTCGCATCGATGATTTGTTTGATCAGTTACAAGGGGCGATCGTCTTCTCAAAGATCGACTTGAGATCTGGGTACCACCAATTGAAAGTCCGAGAGGAAGATATAGCAAAGACGACATTTCGAACACGGTATGGGCATTATGAATTTCTAGTGATGTCATTTGGGTTAACCAATGCCCCAGCAGCCTTCATGGATTTAATGAATAGAGTATTCAAGGAATATCTTGACAAGTTTGTGGTGGTATTCATTGATGACATACTCATATATTCAAGGACAATGGAAGAGCACGAGGAGCACGTAAGGCTAACTCTAAGCAGACTCAAAGAGCACCAATTGTACGCCAAATTCAAAAAGTGTGAGTTCTGGTTGGAGAAAGTGGCGTTTCTAGGCCATATAGTGTCCAAAGATGGGGTAGAGGTGGACCCTGCGAAAATTGAAGCAGTGAAGAGCTGGCCAAAACCAAAAACCGCAAGTGAGGTTCGGAGTTTCCTCGGACTAGCTGGATATTATAGGAGATTCGTTGAAGGGTTCTCAAAAATAGCCACACCATTGACGAATTTGACTCGAAAGCAACAAAAATTTGCATGGACAGATAAATGTGAGGAAAGCTTTCAGACATTGAAAGATAAACTCATAACAGCACCTGTCCTGTGTGTTCCAACTAACAAAGACAAATTTGTAGTATATTGCGACGCATCAAAGCAAGGGCTCGGCTGTGTGTTGATGCAGAATGAGAAGGTGGTAGCCTATGCCTCTAGGCAGCTAAAGGAGTATGAGACAAGGTACCCAACTCATGACTTAGAGTTGGCGGCGGTGGTCTTTGCATTGAAAATGCGGAGGCACTACCTCTATGGAGAGAAGTGTGAAATATACACGTATCACAAAAGCCTAAAATACTTCTTTACGCAGAAAGAGCTCAACATGAGACAGAGGCGGTGGTTGGAACTGGTAAAAGATTACGATTGTGAGATACCGTACCATCCCGGAAAGGCTAATGTAGTGGCGGATGCACTTAGCGTACGCAACTATGCAAGCTTATCAATGTTAAGGGCATTAAAAGTGCCGTTGCAACAGGAAATCGAGAGATCTGGAATAGAGTTAGTAACAGGAAAGCTAGCTAACCTCACAATTGAATCAAATTTATTAGAGAATATCAAAGAAGAACAAGCCCAAGATGAGTTTTTAATTAAGAAGCGGGTCGAACTACAAAATGGGAAAGTCGGGGACTTCTCAGTTAATGAAGAGGGTATTCTACTATACAAGGCAAGGGTGTGTGTACCTAAGAAAGCGGAGTTGCAATCAAAAATCTTACAAGAGGCGCACACTACACCCTATTCTTTACACCCAGGATCAACCAAAATGTACAATGATCTGAAAGGTAGGTATTGGTGGCCGGGAATGAAAAATGATATAGCAGAATTTGTAGCGAAATGTCTTACCTGCCAGCAAGTTAAGGCCGAACACCAGAGACCTGCAGGGCTGTTGCAATCTCTTGATATTCCTGAGTGGAAATGGGAAGATATTGCTATGGATTTTGTGACAGGGTTACCGAAGAACAGCAAACAACAGGATTCCATCTGGGTGATTATCGACAGACTCACTAAATCAGCACATTTTCTGCCTGTGCGCACTAATTACAATACAGAGCAATATGCTGAACTGTATGTAAAAGAAATTGTAAGGCTACACGTAGTCCTAAAGACCATTGTATCTGATAGAGGTTCAGTTTTTACTTCTAAGTTTTGGGAAAGTGTGCAAAGTGCTTTGGGCACAAAACTGAAGTTGAGTACAGCATTCCATCCTCAAACTGATGGACAATCGGAACGAACTATTCAAATACTAGAAGACATGCTACGAGCTTGTGCGTTGGATTTCCCAAGTAACTAGAGCAACTATTTGCCACTAATGGAGTTCTCGTACAACAATAGCTATCAATCTACAATAGGGATGGCACCCTATGAAATGTTGTATGGGAGGAAGTGTCGATCACCACTACACTGGGATGAGGTTGGCGAAAAGCGATACTTAGGCCCAGACCTAGTAAGAGAGGCCACTGAAGCGGTAGAAAAGATTCGAAATAGAATGGTAACTGCACAAAGCCGCCAGAAAAGTTATGCCGATGCAAAGAGACGGAATGTTGAATTTGCAGTGGGTGATAAAGTGTTCCTTCGAGTGTCACCTATGAAAGGGGTTATGCGTTTTGGAAAGCGAGGAAAGCTAAGTCCAAGATTTATAGGTCCTTTTGAGATATTGGACAGAGTGGGACAGGTAGCTTATCGACTGGCATTGCCACCAGTATTAGCTGAGACGCATAATGTGTTCCATATTTCTATGCTACGAAAATACGTGTCGGATCCATCACACGTGCTGAACTATGAAAGAATGGAGCTAAAGCAGGACTTGAGTTATGAAGTGCGACCAATTCGCATTATAGAGAGAGGAACGAAGGAGTTAAGGTCCAAAAGTATTCCTCTAGTAAAAGTTTTGTGGAGCAACCGTTCAGAAAGGGAGGCAACGTGGGAAATGGAGGGAGACATGAAAGAACAGTACCCCGAACTTTTTGGTAAGTCTAATTTCGAGGACGAAATTTCCTTTAAGGAGGGTAGAATGTAATATCCAGTTTATATACATATATTGGTATTTGGTATATTAAGTGTGATACAATTATATTGTTATTATTATTATTATTATTGTTGTTGTTGTTGTTGTTGTTGTTGTTGTTGTTGTTGTTGTTGTGCGTGTGTAACTAGAAAAGAAAAATATATATATATATATATATATATATTTATTAAATAGTGAGATAAATAAATAGTGAAGCATTAGATTAGTTAGTTAGTTTAAAATTTAAAATTTAAATTTAAATCAGCATAATTTTATCTGATTAGTTAGATATTTACTTTTAAATTTAAACCTATTATACGATATGTTATATACGTATATACTCTAGAACCCTAGCAGCCAGATAGTATCGTATTCCTTTATTCTCACCATCTCTCAATTTCTTTTTTTTAATTCTCTCTATTGAACCAAATCAATTGTTTTAATCTTAAGAGTTTCGGGGTTAGCAATCAACCGATCATCGTTCCGTGTCTTCGAAATCTTCAGGTAAAATTCGTACTTGTTTTTATTTTCGTTTTCAGAGAAATAGGCTTTCATAAAACTATCATATCTCTCTCCCCATAGGTCCGTTTTCAGTGATCTAGGTACCGTTTTAAAGATAATTTAATGATCTATATTTTTTATGAAGAAACTCTTTCCTAATTCTGAGTATTTCGATGTCAAAAATTCATGTTTTACAGACTGTTGATTTACAGTTTTTTTTTAAATTTCTTTCCGATATTACCTTAGTAAAAGTGTGATATCTCTCTCGATATCTATTATTTTACAGCGATTCTTCTACTGTTAGAAAGATAATTCAATAATTTATATTTTCTTTGAAGAAACCTTTCCCTAGTTCGGAGTTCTTACCAGTCAAAAGTTAGGATCTTTACTCGGTTATGGTATTTCGTTTTAAGTTTTGTTTCAGAAAAAGTGTCTTCAGTAAAAATTCAATATCTCTCTCAATTTTGATCCATTTTAAAAGATCTTTATCTCGTTTTAAAGCTTAGGAAAATAGCTACATTTTTTATGAAGAAAGTATTGTCTAGATCGGGGTGTAACTATTTTTAAAACTTTTATTTTTAGGCTGTATTCAGAAATCGGCATGATCCAGGATTTTAAAGAAACTGTTTTGAGAAAACATGCATAACTCCTAGATTATAGCTCCGATTTTGATGATCTTTATACCGTTAGAAAGGTCTTTCAATTAACTAAAAACTTTGTGAACAGTAGGACTTCTAATTCAAACGTTTTATATGTCAAATTCTAGGTTAAACTTGCTGTACAGTAAGAGTAATAAATATATTGAGTTTATCGGTGGACTAAGGGTTTCACTAATTGTTATAGGGCCTAGAAGGTATCGTAAAAGTTAATTACAGCGGAGTTGAGGTAAGGAAAAATAATTATACTTTATACTTGCTTTTTATATGGTTTGAGTATCTAGTATGACTGCTTGAATAAATTGTATTGAAACTGTGGAATGTGATAGTTTCGGTGAAATAGTGTTTTATCGATGAATTGTATATGGCTGTTTAATCATGTTCCAGGTACTTGGAAGTGGTTGGAAACCACACATGTATGGTGATGTGGTAAGTGAGGCAGTGTACGTAAGGGTGCACTGGTTATTGGTACTGCGTTCTGGTTAAGAACGTAAGACACTCCAGATTTGTATGGAAGCTGGAGTGTGATTGTGAGTGTGAGTGTGTGGTATTTCAGTATTTGTGTGGCTGCCTCTATTTATACTTATGATTAGGTTGTTGTATGTTTGATGTATATGTTTGTGCTATGATGTTTGAATGCTGGTACATAGTATTTTGTTTTTTCCTTACTGGGCTTTGCAGCTCACCCCTTATTTACCCCCTATGTGCAGATAAGTAAGCCTGTAAGCTTTCGGTGACAAGTTGAGTCTGGGAAGCATGGGGTGTATCTCGTGTGATCATGTAACTACGTGTGGTCTTGGCCATCTTCCGCTGAAAGTTTTTTTTTAATTTATTAAACTTATCGAGGATGTTGTCGTTTAAATTTTCTATTACTTTTCCCTAAGTGGTAATACTTTATTTTCAACTGGGTACCCATGTTTTGAAAAGTGTTTTTTTTTTAAATAGAGGCAACATTAGTATCTTAACGCCAGTTTATTTATGGCATCTTATTTTACGTAAGTAAGGGCGTTACAAGATTGCCATTAGAAAGAAATACTTCAACATCTTACTAAAGTAAGTTACTTGCATTAGAGTAAGTAATTACCAGGTATACCACAAGCCATAGGTTTAGATAAACTCAAACCTATAATACTAGGAACAGGAAGTTTGTTAAGTCCATTGAATAGACTTATAAACGAAAATTTCCTTTTATGTCCTTGTAATAGAAAACTTTAGGTTACTCCATGTGAATGGATTAAACCATAGTTCTATTTGGCTTTCTTCTTAGTTTCTTATCTTGACAATCCATTACTTGTTTAAACTCTCAATGGATTTTAATCACTAGTGTCTCCCAAGTCATGAGAAGATGAGTTCCTAGAAACTCTCCCACTACGACAAGGTACCGTGAATTATGTCTAAGAAAACTAAATGGTATTGATCTCTTTGGTTGTGACAAGACAACAGAGGCAGTGGGATCATCATATGTTAAATAAGATGATAGAACACTTTTGGAATCAAGAATTAAATATCTCCTTTATCTCCTTTATGTACATATCACCCTGACCTAAAAGTAGGCTTAACTAACAAATCAAAGAACACGAATAGCCTTTCAAGATTGAGCCTAATCATATAAGGATTAAGATCATTTGATATAGGATCAACTAGGCGATATTGACTTGAATAGATATTACGGTAAGTTTAATAAATCTAAGTCAAAGTTCAATATCGGTCCCTTCCGATGCATACTCCATGCATCCAACCTGAGCTTTACTTTAACCAATGCTCTGGAAAGAACATAGCACTTCTCCAAATGCAAGTAAACTCTGTTGTAGATTATCGTATCAGTAAAACCCTATGTCTGATAAATCTAGGAAACTTTATTCACATAGTCATGTTTACTTTCCAATGTGTTGACGGCACAATAAACAGGATCAAGTATGTGAAAAGGGTTTGAGATGAATTTATTCATTTATGTACATATAATCATGAAATAAATCATGTGAACCATGCAACATTAAATGTTATTTCTGATCTATATTAATAAGTAAATCTTATTATATTGAAATGAGTTTTATTTAGGGCATAAAACCCAACAGGAAACTGCCCAAGCAGCAATGTTGGACCTGTGGAAGAATTAGAAGAGATCGAGGTCGATCCAGATATCCCGGCCAGAAAGCTCAAAATCAGAATGGGTTTGTTGCTCGGAGTAAAATCGGAATTGATAAAATTTCTGAGAGCAAGCCTAGATGTTTTTGCCTGGTCACATGCAAATATGGTCGGGATCGATCCTTCTATTATTTCGCACGTCATGAATATCGATCCTAATATCCAACCAGTTCAGCAAAAACGAAGATTGCTGGATAAAGAACGAGCAGTAGCCCTGAAAGACGAAGTTGAAAAGCTGCACAACAACAACTTCATCATTGAAGCCTTCTACCCGGCTTGGGTTGCGAACCCCGTACTCGTGTTTAAGCCAAACAAGAAATGGCAAGTCTGTATTGACTTTACAGACCTCAACAAAGCATGCCCGGAAGACTGTTTCCCATTTCTAAGAATCGATCAGCTCGTCGATGCAATAGCCGGGCACGAAATATTAAGCTTGATTGATGCTTACTCGGGCTACAATCAAATCAAGATGCATCCGTCAGACCAAGAACATACAAGTTTCCGGACAGATATGGGTCTCTACTGCTACAAAGTCATGCCATTTGGTCTTAAAAACTTCGGAGCTACATACCAAAGACTGGTCAACAAAATGTTTAAAGATCAGATCGGTAGAAATATGCAAGTGTACGTGGATGATATGCTCGTCAAATTCAAAAAGGCTGGGGGGCACATAGATGACCTGGATGAATGTTTCAAAGTCCTCAAAAAATACAACATGAAACTGAATCCCCTAAAATGCTTCTTCGGAGTCAGCTCGGGAAAGTTTCTAGGCTTCATCGTCAACGCTCGAGGAATTGAAGCCTAACTGGAAAAAATCCAAGCCCTCCTGGATATGGACTCGCCAACAAAAACCAAAGAGGTACAAAGCCTAACTGTTTGAATCGACGCACTTAGCAGATTCGTGTCAAAATCAACGGATAAATGTGTCCCATTCTTCAACATCCTGCGAGGAAACAAAAAGTTTGAATGGACAGAAGAATGCGAAAGAGCTTTTCAAGACCTAAAGGCACAGCTCGCAAAACCTCCCGTCTTTACCTCTCTAAACCTCTAGACGGTGAGGAACTGGGGATTACCTGGCAGTAACGGAGCATGCCATAGGCGCCGTACTGATGAGAGAAGAAGATGGCGTGCAGCATCCAGTCTATTACATCAGTAAAAGACTCGTTGAGGCTGAAGGCCGATATCCGTAGATAGAAAAGCTCGCCTACTGCCTCATCTTAGCAACAAGAAAGCTAAGACCTTACTTTCAAGCTCATCCTGTTCCGGTGTACACCGACCAACCTCTACGGCAAATACTGGAAAAGCCAGATGCCTCTGGGCGATTACTCAAGTGGGCGGTGGAATAGGGGCAGTACGAAATCAACTTCCAACCCCGGACAACTATTAAAGGCCAAGCCTTGGCCGACTTTATGGTGGAATGCACAGGAAAAACTGAAAGCATCCTAGAAGGCGATCCCGAGCCAACACCACAGCCGAACAGCAATGAAAACAAGCCGACCTGGAAGCTTCATGTGGATGGATCGGCCACGGATCAGCTATCCGACGTAGGAATTTTCCTTGTCACACCTGGGGGGCAACACCTACATGCAACGGTCAAATTCGGATTCAAAGCCTCCAACAATGAGGCTGAATACAAAGCCCTAATCGCTGGACTCAAACTAGCAAAGGAGATGAAAGCCGAGCACATCGAGATCTGCAGTGACTCACAGCTAGTGGTAAATCATGTATCTGGCGAATACGAGGCTCGGAAAGAAAAAGTGATAGCATATCTGAGCAAAATACATGATCTACTCGCACAATTAAAAAGCTATAGTCTCAAGCAGATTCTAAGAGAGGAAAATACAACTGCAGATGCGCTAGCCCGTTTGGCTAGCAGCAATGTAAGTGACAAGGCGAACCTGGTCCCGATCCAGTTTCTTGAAGAGCCTAGCATCACTGGCACAGAAGAAATCGAAATGATAGACACGTCTCCGAACTGGATGACGCCAATAGCAGCCTATCTCAACTCTGGGGAACTCCCAGATAATTGAAATGAAGCTCGGAAAATGAGAAGAAAGGCAGCACGGTACATCATCGTAGACGGGATCATGTACAGAAGAGGATTCTCAATGCCATTACTCAGATGCGTCACATCAAATGAAGCTGCACGACTTCTATATGAAGTTCACGACGGATTTTGTGGAAATCATGCAGCTGGACAGAGCTTATCAAAGAAAATTCTAAGGCAAGGCTACTTCTGGCCGACGATGATTGAAGATTCGAAAGCTTATGTCAAGAAGTGCGAAAAATGCCAGGGATTTTCAAAGATACCAAGAGCTTCGCCCAACGAGCTGACACAAATGCAAAGTCCGTGGCCCTTTGCCATCTGGGGAAATGACCTATTCGGACAATTACCTAAAGGTAAAGGCGGAGTGCAGTACGCGGTGGTAGCAGTCGACTACTTTACTAAGTGGACTGAAGCCGAACAACTCGCAACTATCACATCAAATAAGGTTCAAGACTTTATAGTGAAGAACATCATATGCCGGTTCGGACTACCGTACAAAATAGTTTCGGACAACGGCAAGCAGTGTGACAGCCAATCTTTCACTGATTTCTGCGCGAACCATGGCATCATCAAAAGCTTCTTCGCAGTGGCACATCCACAAGCAAATGGTCAAGTTGAAGCAGTCAACAAGACCCTGAAGGACACACTAAAGAAGAAGCTTGAAGATGCTAAAGGAAATCGGCCGGAAGAACTCCCTGAAGTTCTATGGTCATGCCGTACAACGGAAAAAACAGCAACCAGTTAGACACCATTCTCAATGGCGTACGGTTATGAAGCTATGCTGCCCGTCGAACTCGAACCGCCATCCCACAGAAGATTGACGTATGATCAAGGTACCAATCACATACTCCTTGCAGAATCACTTGATGAAATCGAAGAAAAACGAGCAACTGCAAACTTAAAGTTGGTAGCTCATCAACAAAAAGTAGCTCGGTATTTCAACAAACAAGTGAAAGCTCGGAAATTCTTTGTGGGAGATATGGTCCTAAGAAGGGTATTCCTAAACACCAAAGACAGCACGTCGGGCGTACTAGGACCCAACTGGGAAGGACCATATCAGGTGGTCGAAGTTCTCGACTCCGGAGCATACGAACTGGGTAAGTATGACAAAAAAAGGCATCTCATTTTAGTACCATGATACTGGAATGGAGAACATTTAAGGAAATACTACCAATGAGTACTCAGGTCGGGTAGACCACTTCAAAGTACTCAGGTCAAATAGACCATTTCAAAGTACTCAGGTCGGGTAGACCACGTTAAAGTACTATTGAACATTTGCTTATAAGTGAATGGCCTCTTGGGCAGACTCCGCGCAAAGGCTTCAGAAACAAAAGTACTCAGGTCGGGTAGACCACTTTAAAGTACAGTTTCTTATTTGTTTTATGTCATGTTAAGCTAAAAAGATCCATTGAATCACTAGCTCTGAAGTAAGTTACTCCGGTAACAAATACATTTTCGATCAATAAAAGAATAAAGATAGTATTTCCAATTCTATTGAGTCGAAAAAATCAGCATGATTATAATTTACCTAAAGTGCGTACAAAAGGTTCAGTCGAACCCAAAACCCCGAACAGAAAAGCAATATATTTGTGAAAGACAAGTGACCAAGAGTCATACATCTGCTCGGTCACTTGGGAGGCACCTATACCTGTACAAAGCATTTGGTAAACATAAAACAATCACAATTGCACTGCAATTACAAACAGAGAATGAAATTCATTAAGGATAATAAGAGCATAAAGTACCGGGATTAAAAGCTGCCCAGTCAGCCCGTTGTCCAAAAAATGAAAAATAATTCCAAGTTTAAAGACTACTTGGCCGGTCATGATGTCTTAAAGGCCTTAAGGCCATATATAATATATATATATAAAGGAGAGATAAAAAGATAAATGCTCAAACGGCTGGAGTCCCAGGCTCTGGATTTGGTTCTTCTGAGCCGACTGGAGTAAGAGGTGTTGGGTTTTATGCCCTAAATAAAACTCTATTTCAATGTAATCCAGATTATTCAATATCAATAAAGTAACATAAATATTTTTCATTCATTTGTGTATGTTTTGGTTCACTTAATCAATTGTTTTTCTGTTTGATTTATAAATTCATCCAAACCCCTTTCACATACTTGATCATGTTTATTGTGTTGTCAACACAGTGGAAAGTAAACATGACTATGTGAATAAAGGATTCCTAGATTTATCAGAACACTGTGTTTTACTGATATGACAATCTACAACAGAGTTTACTTGCATTTGGAGAAAGGCTTTGTTCTTTCCAAAACATTGGTTAAAGTAACGCTCAGGTTGGATGCATGGAGTATGCATTGGAATGGACCGATATTGAACTTTGAAATAGATTTATAAAACTTACCGTAATATCTATTCAATTCAATATCTCTAAGTTGATCCTAGATCACATGATCGAAATCCTGATATGGTTAGGCTCAATCTCAAGAGTGTTACTCGTGTTCTTTGATTTGTTAGTTAAGCCTACTTTTGGGTCAGGGTGATACGTATATTTTGGGAACACGGTAGTGCGATTGAGTGGGAGCGCTAACATAAATATGGAATCTATAGCTTTTATCTGGCGAATAGTAAGCAAAGGGTGATTTCCTTCAAGCTTAACCAAACGAGATAAATGGTGGAGTACTCATTTCACTTAGCTGAAATATCATTTATACAGGGTTAAGTGTTTTAAGGATAAAATACATTGTAGGGTGTTACGGTAATTAAGTCCCTTTACAGTGTAAATCATCCATATAGAGGATCATTGATCACATTAGGATTATAACAATGGATAACTAATGATGTGTCTATATGGTGGAATATATAGAGCATTCTATATACTGAGAGTGCAATTCTAAGTTTTATGCGTGGGTTCAAGGAAGAATTAATAAGTCAGTGAATTTAAGTAGTAAATTCTAGATCTGCTTATTGGAAGCTCGGATATATAGACCCATGGTCCCCCCACTAGTTGAGATAATATTACTTGTAAGACTCATTTAATTGATTTTAATTAATCAATTATAATTCTCAAGTTAGACTGTGTCTATTTGAGAATTTATCACTTATTATTGGCAAAACAATAAATAGAGATTTTGAAGGGCATATTTATTAATTAGGAAACTTTAATTAGTTTTATTATTAATAAATAAATGACAATATATTATTTGATAATTAATTTTAATTATTAAATAATTTGATTTGACATTTATGTGGTTGAACAAAGGAATTGGCAGTTTTTGACAAAACAGGAAACTATCAATGTATGAAAAGGAAAGTTGGAAAAGTGGCAAGCCTTGTTTCCACAATGCCTAGGCCGGCCACTATGCTTCCCTTTTCACATTAATTTTTCAATTTTTAAATGTCAATTAATTCAACCATAGCCCTAGGTGGTCTTCTATAAATAGAAGGCAAAGGCTTCAGTTTTTGAACACACATTATTCTGACAGAATTTTCTCACTCAAAAACTCTCTGAGCCGCCACCCTCTCTCTCTCTACCTTCTCTGTTTCGAAATCTATGAGTGATAGAGTAGTGCCCACACACATCAAGTAATACCTCAATCATAGTGAGGAAGGCTGTGTAGAATTCAGAAACAACAAAGAAGGACTATCGGGCTCAGATCTTGATTATACTCTGCGACAGAAAGGAATCAAGGGTTAGAGATCTGAGTGGGAGGAGACATATATTCCGCTGCACCCAATGTAACATTTCTGATACTTTTATGTGTTTAATTTTCCATCGTTTTAGAAGTTCATATTTAGGTTGTTAAATCAACATACTTGTGAGTAGATCTAAGTTCTTGGTAAAATAACTTCCAACAAGAGGATCTGTTGTTCGAGCAGGAGAAGCATTAGCAGCTTGGTCAGAAGCTTGGTCGGAGGTTGAAGCAGCCACCTCTTTCCCACCATAGGCAACTTCGGCCGCGCAGTACTCGAGGTACATGTCCTTGGCGTCGCCCAAGTAGTCGAAGTTGGCCTGGGGATTAGCCTTCCAAAATTCAAAGAAGAGCTCGAGGTCGGCAGTCTCCAAAGCATTGACCTTCTCCTTCAAGCAGTCCGCCCCGGCCGCCTGAGCGTCCTTATCTTCCTTAAGCCGAAGAAGGACCTGCCGCAGAGAAGTCCTCTCATCCTGAAGACGATCAACTTCAGCAGATAAGGTCTTGGTGGTTTCCTCAAAGATATCAGCAGCCTCGAGGTCCTTGGTCAGCATGGTGATCTTCTTCTCAGCGACAAACAGCTTCTTGTTGGCCTCACCCAACTCATGGCGAACAGCTGCAGTCTCCGCCCTGGCCTCCTCAGCTTCCTTCTTGGCCAAGTCCGCCTCTGCCCTCAAGGTGTCGGACAGAGCCGTACTCTTGGAAGTAGCAGATTTAGCCCCGGAGTAAGTATAAGCCAACTTCAAACCGGCCTCCATAAAGGAAGAAATGAGTATATGAAGCTAAGTATGAAAAGATAAAAGGGAAGTGTCGAAAAGAAAAGACTAACCCTGGTAAGCTCCTTCAAAACTCCGCCCACCAACACATCCAGAGATGAGTCGTCAGCATCAGCCAGTTGATCACCGACCTCAGGAACCATCCGGTTCATGTGGTGAGCCATCACCTCCTTGCCTTTCTTGACCTCAGGCAGCACGGGCATGGGTGGAGTTGGTGCCTGCACCCGTTCAAGAATCCTCCTGGCCAGTTCGAACACAGATGTTGGTGGCCCAGACTCCTTAGACTTGGCAGATATGGGAGTGGAAGTATTTGCAGTAGTCAGCTCCTCAGAAAGGTCAATGACCTCCCCAGAAGGCCTCTTCTTTGAAGACCCCTCTCCACCCTTAGACTTCTTGGCCGGAGGGGAGGCGCTAGAGCTTCCGCTCATCCTCTTCCTTAAGGCGTTGATCATCTGCCGAGACATGTCTGCACAGAACAAAAACAGCGTGGTTAGCAAAAATACAAAATATGAAAGTCAAGAAGCTGAAAAAGAAGTAAAGCGCAGAGTGACTGCCCACCCAGAAAGTCAGAAGTCCATCATCACCTGACATCGACTTTATTTCAGACATAACGGCCTTCCCTTTTCCAGCGAAGGGATTGGATGGACGAACAGGTGAAATGGGCTCCCTTATGCGAATGGCATATTCAACGGGCCTGGGCGTGGTCGGGAGTTTCTTCTTCCTCTTCAAAGGAGTCACCTGCTCAGCCTCAGCCTCAACTTCATCTTCAAGATTCATACACTCTTGAGCATACTGCTTTGCCCGAGCACCTCCCTTCAACTTAGCCTCTCGCTTAAGTTGAATGAGCTCATCCTCCTTATGAGCTCCTTCAGGTCGAGCAGGAGCAGATTTCCCCTTCTTCCCCATCACGGACTTAGAAGAAAAGTCCTCTGGGAGAAGCCCGTAGTGCACCAGATTTGCATCATAAAAAAACTGGTTGATATCCCTGTTGGAATTATTTTACCAGGATCTAGATTTACTACCAAGTATGTTTGATTAACATCCTAATATGAATTCTAAAACAATGAAAATAAACACATATAAAGTTTAGAAAACCTTACAGTGGGTGCAGCGGAATAATATGACTCCTTCCATTCAGATCTCTAGCCCTTGATTCCTTTCTGTAGCAGAGCATAATCAAGATCTGAATCTGGATCTTCTTTTCTCCTTCTTTGATGCAGATTTTCGATAGTCTTACATACTATGATTGAGATACCACTTGATGTGTGTGGGCACTACTCATCACTCAAGGAATTTCGAAATTTAGAGAGAAGAAAAGAGAGAGAGAGAGGTGAGGCTTTTCTGAGAGAAACCAATGTTCAAAGTTGTGTAAGTTGTATGTTTCCTGAAGCCAACACTTTCTTTTTATAGAATACCCTCTAGGTTTAGGTTAGAATTGTATGGCATTAAAATAATGGAAACTACAAATGGTATTTCTTGTGCATAGTGGCCGGCCATACAAATCACTTTGCAACTTTTCCATTTTGTTATTTTCCATTCCCATTTTCTCAAAAATGTCAATTTTCCAATTTAACCTTTCAAATGTCAATTCTAATTATTTAATAACTTAAAAATAATTATTAAATAATATTGCCATTTAATATATTTATTAATTTAGACATGTAAAGTCTCATAATTAATAAATAAACCTAGAATCTCTTTTCTTTACAATTTCGTCCTTGCTTAGTGAAAATTCATAAAGTAGACATAGTCTAACTTTTAGAATTATAATTGATTAATTAAAACCAATTAACTGAGTCTTACAAGCAGTATGGTCTCAACTAGTATGGGGACCATGGGTCTATATAACCGAGCTTCCAATAAGTCGAACTGAATTTACCAAGTAAATTCCCTAACTTATTAATTCCTTGTTGAATCCACACTTAGAACTTGGAATTGCACTCTGAGTCATATAGAACGCTCTATATGTTCCATGATATAGACACGTCATTAGTTATCCATTGTTATAACCCTAATGTGATCAATGACCCTCTAATAGATGATCTACATTGAAAAGGCACAAAGTTACCGTTACACCTTCAATGTATTTTATCCTTAAAACACTTAGCTCCGTATAAATGATATTTCAGCAAAGTGAAATGAGAACTCTGTTGGAAATTATTTTACCAGGATCTTAGATCTACTCACAAGTATGTTGATTAACACCCTAAATATGAACTTTATAAAACGATGAAATAAACACATATAAAGTTTAGGAAACCTTACATTGGGTGCAGCGGAATAATATGACTCCTTCTGTTCAGATATCTAGCCCTTGATTCCTTTCTGTAGCAGAGCATTATCAATATCTGAACCTGGATCTCTTTCTCTGATTCTTTAGTGCTGAAACTCCTTCTTGCTGAAAGTCTTTCTTCACGATCTTCCTCACTATGGTTGAGGTATCACTTGCTGTGTGTGGGCACTACTCTAACACTAAGAATTTCGAAATTCAAGGAAGAAGAGAGAGAGAGTGGGGTCGGCCAAAGATAGAGAGAGAGAGGCTCAGTTTTTTCTGAATGAAAAAGTAGAAAATTTAAGTGTAATTTTCCTGAAGCCTTCACTATCTATTAATAGCATTCCACTAGGGTTAGGTTTGAATTATTTGGCATTAAAATAATGAAAATATCAGTTTAAATTCACTACAAAAGTGGCCGGCCATGCATAGTGGATTTGGGCCTCACTTTTTGCAATTTTGCAGTTTTATCTTATCTACATCTGATTTTCTCAAAAATGCCAATTTTCTAATTCAACCATTTAAATGCCAACTCTAACTATTTAATAACTATAAATAATTATTAAATAATATTGTCATTTATCATATTTATTAATTGAACCATACAAAGTATCATAATTAGCAAATATGCCCCTATAAACTCTTTCTTTACAATTTCGCCCTTACTTAGTGAAAAATTCACAAATAGACATAGTCTAAATTGAGAATTATAATTGATTAGTCAAAACCAATTATATGAGTCTTACAAGCAATATTATCTCAACTAGTGCGGGGACCATGGGTCTATATAACCGAGCTTCCAATAAGTAGATCAAGAATTTATTACTAAAATTCACTAACTTATTAATTCTTCGTTGAATCCACGCATAGAACTTAGAATTGCACTCTCAGTATATAGAATGCTCTATATGTTCCACCATATAGACACATCATTAGTTATCCATTGTTATAATCCTAATTTTATCAATGATCCTCTATATGAATGATCTACACTGTAAAGGGATTAGATTACCGTTACACCCTACAATGTATTCAATCCTTAAAACACTTAAACCCGTATAAATGATATTTCAGCTTATGTGAAATGAGATCTTCACAATTTATTTTTGTTTGGTCAAGCTCGAAGGAGATCATCCTTTACTTACTATTCGCCAGATAGAAGCTATAGATTCCATGTTTATGATAGCGCTCCCACTCAATTGCACTACCGTGTTCCCAAAATGTACGTATCACCCTGACCTAAAAGTAGGCTTAACTAACAAATCAAAGAACACGAATAGCCTCTTGAGATTGAACCTAATCATAACAGGATTAAGATCATGTAATCTAGGATCAACTAGGCGATATTGACTTGAATAGATATTACGGTAAGTTTAATAAATCTAAGTCAAAGTTCAATATCGGTCCCTTCCGATGCATACTCCATGCGTCCAACCTGAGCTTTACTTTAACCAATGCTCTGGAAAGAACATAACACTTCTCCAAATGCAAGTAAACTCTGTTGTAGATTATCATATTAGTAAAACCCTATGTCTGATAAATCTAGGAAACTTTATTCACATAGTCATGTTTACTTTCCAATGTGTTGACGACACAATAAACAGGATCAAGTATGTGAAAAGGGTTTCAGATGAATTTATACATTATGTACATAGAATCATGAAATAAATCATGTGAACCATGCAACATTAAATGTTATTTCTGATCTATATTAATAAGTAAATCTGATTATATTGAAATGAGTTTTATTTAGGGCATAAAACCCAACAAACTCCCCTTTGCACTAATATAAAACAAAATGTGCATTTCAAATAATCTCAACACCTTGATATACAAATCAAGTGTAGTAGTAGTAAACTCCTCGTAATAGGATCTGAAAGGTTCAATTAAACACAACCTTTTCTCCACCATTACTCTTAATTAATCACAAAATCATTAATAATGTGAAATTCCTCTCTACATGTCTACTCTCTTGGGATACTGAATTCTATACCTTTGGCAACTACTTTTTGTTAATAGGGAAGTAACACTAGTAGTTAAGGCAATTTGGAATGGTGCCAAAGATGTATAGAACTTTTCTTAGACTGAATAAGTACCTTTCCTGAAACTTTAACATTCAGTCCCTTTCTGGTAGACCTAGAGACTTCAGATAGGTTTTTACACTTCTCCAAAATCACTATTCAACCCCAAGAGTAATCACCATCTTATCAGAAAGATTTTCTAGCACAAAGGCAAATTTCAAAATCTGATGTGGTGTAGTCTATGAGTTTTAAAGACACCCTTATAGACTAACATATAGTTCCTTTTTTCCTAATCTTAGGATTTACTTGATTGTCTTCCAATGTTCTTCTCCTGGATCAATCTGAAACCTACTCATTACTCCCACTCAACAGCAGGTGTCTGGTCTAAGGCATACAAAAGCATGTCTAAGACCTCTCACTGTTGATTTAAGAAATTCTTTCATGGCTTTATCTTTTCTGGAATAGTTGAGACTTTTCCTTAGATAAATAAAATTTATGCCTAAGAAGTTGTGAAGCTTCTATAGATTGCCATTAGAAAGAAAATGCTTCAGCATCTTACTAAAGTAAGTTGCTTGCATTAGAGTAAGTAATTACCAGGTATACCACAAGCCATAGATTTAGATAAACTCAAACCTATAATACTAGGAACAGGAAGTTTTGTTAAGTCCATATAATAGACTTATTAACTAAAATTTCCTTTTATGTCCTTGTAATAGAAAACTTTAGGTTATTCCATGTGAATGGATTAAACCATAGTTCTATTGGCTTTTCTTCTTAGTTTCTTATCTTGACAATCCATTACTTGTTTAATCTTACAATGGATTTTAATCACTAGTGTCTCCCAAGTCATAAGAAGGTGAGTTCCTAGAAACTCTCCCACTACGACAAGGTACCGTGAATTATGTCTAAGAAAACTAAATGGTATTAATCTCTTTGGTTGTGACAAGACAACAGAGGCCGTGGGATCATCATATGTCAAATAAGATGATAGAACACTTTTGGAATCAAGAATTAAATATCTCCTTTATTTGGTACTCTATTTTCAGATTTAGTCATTTTCTTAGAAAAGTAGTATTTGTTTGAACAAACACTTTCTTATCTATTGACAATGGGATGGTCCACCCCTAATCACTTAGAATAGCTAACAAACCATGGTTAACAGTTCTAGCTTTTCTTAAGATTTTTGATTAGGTCATCCATGAATCTAGTAATGATTTACATTAAGTATACAACCATTACATCACTCTGAAATTGTATTGTCATAGAAGGAATTAGGCAACGACTAGTAACTAATCATCAACATGCAACTCGAAATTTCTGGGGAGGTAAGTTTGGATATAATTCAAAAATGAATTTAATGATCTTTGAACTGCATATCTATTAACTATTTCTCCACCCCTATCAGTTCGCAAGATCTTTAACCACTTACCTTAATGGTTTTCACCATTGCTAGAAATTAATGAAATTTTTCAAACATTTCAAATTTCTTTGCATAAGGTATAATCTAGAGTGATCGTTTTCAGAATACAACGAAAAACTCATATCCACCCCTGAATGTACATCCATCTGCGAATGAGATGAACTACTTTCAGTGGATATAGGCACATTAACTCTTTGCAGAGATTGATCTTGTCAAATCCACTATGAACAAGATACAAATGCCATAGATTAAAAAAAAATGTGGTAGTGTCTTTTGATGACTTAGGTTTAGTTACATCAAAGAATTCTTAGAATAGTGCAAGTGGATCCTCGTCACAAAATACCTAACTCATATTCCATACAGTTTAAATCCATTAATAGAAGATGGATATTAAACCCTTGTGAAGGTGTAACTGTATTGCATCCTGGAATTAGAAATATAAGAAAATTTCTGTTTGGAATCTAAAATTAAAGTCAAAGACTTAAATTTATACCAAATATAATGATTAATTCTATCTTGGACCACCACTACTAATTTAATTCTAAGTGTGATTTGCCCATACAAGTAGGAAATTTCTAAGATTGAGGATTTATATCAATTGGGAATAGAATTTCGGGATTATAATCATATGCGTCATTTGATTTCTTAAGAGAAAATATAGAATGACGTGAAATGATATATAGACCATTCATCCAATGATATGTTATTGAGCTAATTCGAAATGAATAAGCTAAGAGGAATTAGGATAATTTAGTTTATAAATAAGAATCCAACGATGCTTCGATTAGCGAAAGTCAAAGTAATCTTACTATACAATCTTTTTGTTTCATATTGTAAAAATACTAGTCTAAGGTGTCATCTATTGATGAACAGCTAGATGTCGCATATACAATATTTATCTTTCGAGATCTAACACTATTATGTATGTCTAATGGTGAAAATCCACTAGGGATTTATCTCATTAGATAAACAAACCAAGTTAGACCAACAATGAAGATTCGAAATTAAACTACAACTTAATAACAGAAAATAACATGGTTCAATATAAATTCATACACAATTCAGAAATTATTAAACATATAGCAAGTAGGAATGATAAGTGAAAATACTAAAAAATACAATCCTATATAATTTCCAAGGTTTTCAACAAACTGATATCAGTGTCCCGTTTAGGCGAGAGTCAAAGCTACCATCCATTGAATATAGTTGTCACCTCATCTAAAATGTTAAACATTCTAGCAACCTTTTATTCGATTAAGATTGGAATTCAGCGTTGTCCCGTTTAGGCGAGAGTCAAGGCAATTCTATCTTATGAGCTTCCACCATTGTTTCGCAATTTGCAAGTCAAATATAGTCGCCACCATTAGGGTGATCCATACCATATAAAACACTTACAAACTACTTATCTTCAGAGATTAAACGGTGCGAAATTGCTAATGAACGTTCCTCCATTAGGGAGGATTACTCACTAAAACAAACGCGATGTAAAACCAACAATGGAGATCGAATATCTTAATAATAAAGCTCATTATTTAAAGAGAGTTGTATTTTCTTTGATTCTCTTTATTTAATCTATTTATTTTAAATATATATTTATTTAATTCAAATTTCCAACTTAGAATGAAAAGTTCTAAATATAAATTTTAATTTAATATATATAAATTTTACTTAGATGGATATGAAAATAACATGAATTATTTCCATCTTAGTAATAATTTCCAATAAATATTTAGAAAAATAATCAATTTAAGTTGTTACAAAATTAATTTAAATTAATTTACAACTCAAATTTAATTTTCTATAAATATATATTGCATTTCGAAAAATTAAAGTATTTAAGAATACAATTTTCGAAAATGCATGTTAAAATAAATCCTGGAAAAATTATTCTAATTTAATGTTGGCCCAAAATTAATTAATAAAATTAATTTACAACAAAAAAATTTAATTTTCCTATTTAATTAAATATATAAGAAAAATTTCAAATATTTAAATATGATGATGAAAATCAACTTAAATATTAATTTTCTATTTGATTAAATACACTAGAAAAATACTTCAAGCAAAAAATATCACCTATCTAGATTTTCCTTTGACTAATTAATTAAATTTCTAATAAAATATATTTTACTTTATTTATTTTAATTAATCATTAAATGAAAAAATTATTGATTTAAGTTGGTCCAAAATTAAAATAAATAATTTACAACTTTAATCTATTTTTCAAATAAAATTCGAAATTCCAGCATTTAAGAAATGCAATTTCGAAATTTGATTAATAAAATAAAGGAAAAACATATATATTGAAAATTATTTAAATTTAGTTGAAAGAATAAATTTCAACTAAAAATAATTTTCTATTTAATTAAGTGTCATGAAAAAGAAATATTTAAGTATCATGATGCAAATCAACTTAGATATTTAATTTTCAAATTAATTAAATGTATTAAATTCAAGAAATAAATAATTAAGTGTAGAGAAGGCTTAATTATTAATCTCTAGTTTAATACTGGGAAAAATATACTTAAAATAAATTGTACCAAAATTAATTATTTAAATAATTAATTTCACAATGTATAATATTTTCCTATTTAATATTAGAAATAATAAGTAGTCTAGAGATTACTATCTAGAAAATATCTTATTTGACTAAGTATCTTTTCCACAAAATTTGAAAAAATATCTAATTTAAGTTGTATTAAAAAAGAACTTAAATATTTTCAAATTTAAATTTAATTAAATATCAAAAATTAAGTTATAACCACTTAATTTGAAAATATTCCATTTTAAGTTAATATTCGAAAAGATATTAACTTAAAAAATATCTAAAATATTCCATTTTAAGTTAATATTCGAAAAGATATTAACTTAAAAAAAAAATATCAAAAGAATCTTAATAACCAATGCCTAAAATTCCTCAACTTAATTTTGAAATTTTAAATCCAAAAGATATTCAGATTTAAGTTGGTTAGTTATAGATAACTAAATGTCAACTTAAATAGTAATATTTAATGAAAAATTTAAATTAAGCTTCAGAAGGAATCTAGATGGTTATAATTCTATATTTAATTAAATACAAGAAAATACATATAGTTTAGCTTAGAATAAAAAATTCTTTAAACTATAATTTTCTTAAATTAATTTCAAAATAAATGAAATTAATTATGTTGCTAATCAATTTTATTAGGTTAAACTAGTTTAATTAACCTAGTACAGTTATTCAAATCAGGCAAATGGGCCTTCACAATTGGGGTGGTTCACGTGAGGTGGTGCTGGGTTCAGTATGTCGTACCCACTACTATGGTTCCCAACTCTCACACAAGGCCCAAAAGAGAGGAATTTAACCTTAAAATGAACAACTGTTATTAATTGAATAGGCCCAAAAACTAAATGGGCCTAAATAAAATCTATCAAGAACTATGATAATTTATTTAGCAACAACAACCTATATGCATCTATAATGAAATTAAACACATAGGCTCTCACAGGCACACTTTGGATGGGTCCTATCATGTTGCTAGGTCATACACAGATGAAAGAAGATTGTAAATATACCTGTTACAAATTATTTACTTGACCAAGGGAGCCATCAGATCATTAGATCTGGCAAAAAGTTAACCATGGCTATTTGCAATCAAGCAATAATAGGTTTTGAAAACTTACAAACAAGCTAAAACACATACTCCTGCAACAAGGTTAACTGGATAGTTGGATGTAGGATTTATTTAATTTTAAATAAATAATTTAGAAAAATAATTAATTAAATAAATAAATAATTTATTTTTGAAAATTTAAAAATTTAAAAAAAAAATCGAAATTTAAATTAAAAAAAAATTTTAAAATTAAACCTACAATTTTGAAAAATTAGGTTTCAACCAACCTAAATATCATTTCAAAATTTGCTAACTACTTTCAAAAATTTAATGTTATTTTATAAATAAAAATTAAATAAAAAATTAAAAAAGATAAATGAATATCTTTTTCAGATTTTAAATGTAATTTAAATAAATAAAATAACAAAATTTAAAAGTTAGCAAAATATCTTACATCTATTTAAAATTATATGATTATAGTTATCTTATTTTAAATATAAATAAGGTCAAATTATTTTAAAAAAAATTAATTTAAAAAATTTAAACTCTCACCTTAAATTTAAAAATAAGATAAGATATAATCAAATTTAAAAATAAGATAGATAATTAAGCAAAAAAGATAGATACTTACTATTTTTAAATTCAAATTACACTAATATCATGAATTAAATTTAAAAAATATTAATAAATTTAATTATGATAATTAGAATTGAATTAGGAATAGTAAATGTATAAATATAGAATTACACAAAAAATCGGAAGTTAATTCCATGAAAAAGCATGAAAAATAGAAGAAAAACGAAAAAATTACGAGCTGTACGGACAGTATGCCAAGCATACTGTCCATGGGCGCGCAAGGAACTGCATGGGCGTGTAACCTCGGCGCAGGGGGCTGCTAGCAGCCTCTCCGCGCGCGCACGTGCCTTGTTTCTCAACCCCGATTTTTTCAAAACTTCAAAAAATCATAACTAATTCAAATTAAATCGAAATTGGGTTCTGTAAAAAAGCAACTTGCTTAATTTTTTCCATACTATCCAATAAAAATAATTCCAGAAACAGATATTCAATTATTTTTCACGAAAATTCACAAACATCAATCAATCATCAAATAACACTCAATACAACATGATACCATCCAAAACATCAAACAATCATTTTAAAGTCAAAATTTCTTGCAAGAAAATCAATTACCATGGCTCTGAGGCCAATTGTTGGAAATTATTTTCCCAGGATCTTAGATCTACTCACAAGTATGTTGATTAACACCCTAAATATGAACTTTCTAAAACGATGAAATAAACACATATAAAGTTTAGGAAACCTTACATTGGGTGCAGCGGAATAATATGACTCCTTCTGTTCAGATATCTAGCCCTTGATTCCTTTCTGTAGCAGAGCATTATCAATATCTGAACCTGGATCTCTTTCTCTGATTCTTTAGTGCTGAAACTCCTTCTTGCTGAAAGTCTTTCTTCACGATCTTCCTCACTATGGTTGAGGTATCACTTGCTGTGTGTGGGCACTACTCTAACACTAAGAATTTCGAAATTCAAGGAAGAAGAGAGAGAGAGTGGGGTCGGCCAAAGATAGGGAGAGAGAGAGGCTCAGTTTTTTCTGAATGAAAAAGTAGAAAATTTAAGTGTAATTTTCCTGAAGCCTTCACTATCTATTTATAGCATTCCACTAGGGTTAGATTTGAATTATTTGGCATTAAAATAATGAAAATATCAGCTTAAATTCCCTACAAAAGTGGCCGGCCATGCATAGTGGATTTGGGCCACACTTTTTGCAATTTTGCAGTTTTATCTTATCTGCATCTGATTTTCTCAAAAACGCCAATTTTCTAATTCAACCATTTAAATGCCAATTCTAACTATTTAATAACTATAAATAATTATTAAATAATATTGTCATTTATCATATTTATTAATTGAACCATACAAAGTATCAAAATTAGCAAATATGCCCCTATAAACTCTTTCTTTACAATTTCGCCCTTACTTAGTGAAAAGTTCACAAATAGACATAGTCTAAATTGATAATTATAATTGATTAATAAAAACCAATTATATGAGTCTTACAAGAAATATTATCTCAACTAGTGCGGGGACCATGGGTCTATATAACCGAGCTTCCAATAAGTAGATCAAGAATTTATTACTAAAATTCACTAACTTATTAATTCTTCGTTGAATCCACGCATAGGACTTAGAATTGCACTCTCAGTATATAGAATGCTCTATATGTTCCACCATATAGACACATCATTAGTTATCCATTGTTATAATCCTAATTTGATCAATGATCCTCTATATGAATGATCTACACTGTAAAGGGATTAGATTACCGTTACACCCTACAATGTATTTAATCCTTAAAACACTTAACCCCGTATAAATGATATTTCAGCTTATGTGAAATGAGATCTCCACCATTTATTTTCGTTTGGTCAAGCTCGAAGGAGATCATCCTTTACTTACTATTCGCCAGATAGAGGCTATAGATTCCATGTTTATGATAGCGCTCCCACTCAATTGCACTACCGTGTTCCCAAAATGTACGTATCACCCTGACCTAAAAGTAGGCTTAACTAACAAATCAAAGAACACGAATAGCCTCTTCAGATTGAACCTAATCATAACAGGATTAAGATCATGTGATCTAGGATCAACTAGGCGATATTGACTTGAATAGATATTACGGTAAGTTAAATAAATCTAAATCAAAGTTCAATATCGGTCCCTTCCGATGCATACTCCATGCATCCAACCTGAGCTTTACTTTACCCAATGCTCTGGAAAGAACATAGCACTTCTCCAAATGCAAGTAAACTCTGTTGTAGATTATCATATCAGTAAAACCCTATGTCTGATAAATCTAGGAAACTTTATTCACATAGTCATGTTTACTTTCCAATGTGTTGATGGCACAACAAACAGGATCAAGTACGTGAAAAGGGTTTCAGATGAATTTATACATTATGTACATATAATCATGAAATAAATCATGTGAACCATGCAACATTAAATGTTATTTCTGATCTATATTAATAAGTAAATTTGATTATATTGAAATGATTTTTATTTTGGGCATAAAACCCAACAATCTCCACCATTTATCTCTGTTTAGCTAAGCTCGAAGGATATCATCGTTTCACTTCTAAGTTCCTATAGAAGTTATAGATTCCATATTTATGGTAGCGCTCCCACTCAATTATACTATCATTTTCCTAAAATGTACGTATCACCCTGACCCAAAAGTAGGCTTAACTAACAAATCAAAGAACATGTATAGTACTCTTGAGATCGAACCTAACCATATCAGGATTAAGGTCATTTGATCTAGGATCAACAGGTGATATTGAATTGAATAGATATTACGGTAAGTTTTAATATATCTAATCAAAGTTCAATATCAGTCCCTTCCGATGTATACTCCATACATCCAATACTGGTAAACTTTGCCAATGTCCTGGAAAGGACATAACACTTTTCCAAGGTGTAAGAATACCTATCGCTGATTATACCATGTCAGTCTAAATCTAGTGTTCTGACAAATCAGGGAATAAACTTTTGAACATATAATTAAGATTATATTCCACTGTGTTGACAACAGTATAATCTTTAACAAATTCATATGTTCTAGACTTAAAAAGAATTCATACATTATATACATATAATCATGAAATAAATCATGTGCACCATGCAACATAAAATGTTATTTATGATCTTTATTAATAAGTAAATCTGATTATATTGAAATGAGTTTTATTTAGGGCACAATACCCAACAACTCCCCTTGCACTAATATAAAACAAAATGTGCATTTCAAATTATCATTAACACCTTGATATACAAATCAAGTGTAGTAGTAGTAAACTCCTCGTAATAGGATTTGACATGTTGAATTAACAACAACCTTTTCTCCACCATTACTTTCCCTTAATCAGAAAATTCTTGATATTGTGAAATTCCTCTCTATATGTCTACTCTTTTGGGATACTGGATTCTATACCTTTGGCAACTACTTTTGGTTATTCAGGAAATAACACTAGTAGTTAAGACAGGTTGGAACGGTGCCACAATTGTATAGAACTTTCCTTAGACTGAATAAGTATCTTTCCTGCAACTTTTAACATTCAGTCTCTCTCTTGTAGACTAAGAGACTTCAGATAGGTTTTTAAACTTCTCCAAAATCACTACTCCACCCTCAAAGTAATCACCATCTTATCAGCAGACTTTCTAGCACAAAGGCAAGTCTTGGAATCTGATGTGGTGTAGTCTATGAGTTTTAAACACACCCTTATTGACTAACATATATTTCCTCTTCTTAATCTTAAGAATTTACTTGATTGTCTTCCAATGTTCCTCTCCTAGATTAATCTTATACATACTCATTACTCCCACTCAACAACAGGTGTCTGGTCCAAGGCATACTAAAGCATATCTGAGACCTCTCACTGTTGATTTAAGAATTCTTTCATGGCTTTATCTTTTCTGGCATAGTTGAGACTTTTCCTTAGATAAATAAAATCTATATCTAAGAAGTTGTGAAGCTTCTATAGATTTCCGTTGGAAAGAAAATGCATCAGCATCTTATTAAAGTAAGTTGCTTGCATTAAAGTAAGTAATTACCAGGTATACCACAAGCCATAGGTTTAGATAAACTCAAACCTATAATACTAGGAACAGAAAGTTTTGTCAAGTCCATTGAATAGACTTATTAATGAACATTTCCTTTTATGTCCTTGTAATTGAAAACTTTAGGTTACTCCATGTGGATGGATTAAACCATAGTTCTCTTGGCTTTCTTCTTAGTTTCTTATCTTGACAATCCATTACTTGTTTAAACTGACAATGGATTTTAATCACTAGTGTCTTCCAAGTCATAAGAAGGTAAAGTTCCTTGAAACTCTCCCACTACGACAAGGTACCGTGAATTATGTCTAAGAAAACTAAATGGTATTGACCTCTTTGGCTGTGTTAAGACAACAGAGGCAGTGGGATCATCTTGTAACGAATAAGATGATAGAACACTTATGGAATCAAGAAAAAATATCTCCTTTATTTGCTACTTTATTTTCAAACTTAGTCATTTTCTTAGAAAAGTAGTATTTGTTTTAACAAACACTTTCTTATCTAATGACTATGGGATGGTCCACCCCTAATCACTTAGAATAGCTAACAAACATGCAAACCAAGGTTAGCAGTTCTAGCTTTTCTTAAGATTTCGATTAGGTCATCCATGAATCTAGTAATTATTTACATTAAGTATACAACCATTGCATCATTCTGAAATTATATTACCATAGAAGGATTTAGGCAACAACTAGTAACTAATCATCAATATGCAACTCAAATTTCTGGGGAGGTAAGTTTGGATATAATTCAAAAATCAAATTAATGATCTTTGAACTGCATATCTACTAACTTTTTCTCCACCCCTATCAGTTCGCAAGATCTTTAACCACTTACCATTGCTAGAAATTCATTAAATTTTTCAAACATTTCAAATTTCTTTTCGCATAAGGTAAAATCTAGAGTAATCTTTTTAAGAATACAACAAAAACTCATATCCACCCCTGAATGTACATCCATCTGCGAATGAGATGAACTTAATTTATGTGGATATAGGCATATTAACTCTTTGCAAAGAATGATCTTGTCAAAACCACTATGAACAAGATACAAATGCCATAGATTTATAAAATGTGGTTGTATCTTTTAGTTACAACAAAGAGTTCTTAGAATAGTGCAAGTGGATTCTGGTCACATAATACTAAACTCATACAGTTTAAATCCATTGAAAGAAAAAGGTTATGAAACACTTGTGAAAGTGTAACTGTATAATTAGTAATTCTTTCTTGGACCACCACCACTAATCTAACTCTATGATTTGCCTATACAAGTAAAAGATTTCTAAGATTGAGGATTTATATCATTTTGGGATAGAATTCCGGTAATATAATCATATGCGTCATTTAATATAGACTGACATAAAATGATTTATAGACCATTCACCCAATTATATGTTATTAAGCTGATTCGAAATGAATAAGCTAAGAGGAATTAGGATAATTTCGTTTTAAATAAGAATCCAACGATGCTCCGATTAGCGAGAATCAAAGTAATCTTATTTATACAATCTTCTTGTTTCATATTGTAAAATACTAGTCTAAGGTGTCATCAATTGGTGAACAGCTAGATGTTGCATATACAATATTTATCTTTCGAGATCTAACACTATTATGTTAGTCTAATGGTGAAATCCATTAGGGATTCAACTCATTAGAAAAACAAACCAAGTTAGACCAACAATGAAGATTCGAAATTAAACTACAATTTAATAACAGAAAATAACATGGTTCAATATAAATTCATACACAATTTAGAAATTATTAATCACATAGAGGAAGTAGGAATGACAAGTGAAAATACTAAAACATACAATCCTAAATAATTTCTAAGGTCTTCAACAGACTGATATCAGTGTCCCGTTTAGGCGAGAGTCAAAGCTACCATCCATTGAATAGAGTTGTCAGCTCATCTAAAATGATAAACATTCTAGCAACCTTTTATTCGATCAAGATTGGAATTCGCGTTGTCCCGTTTAGGCGATAGTCAAGGCTATTCTATCTTATGAGCTTCCACCATTGTTTCATAATCTTGCAAGTCTTATACAATCGCCACCATTAGGGTGATCAAAACTATATAAAAAAACTTACAAGATTACTTATCTTTCGAGATTAAATGGTGCTAACTTGCTAATGAACGTTCCTCCATTAGGGAGGATTACTCACTAAAACAATAGCTATGTAAAACCAACAATGGAGATCGAATATCCTAATAATAATAAGCTCATTATTTAATGAAGGTTGTATTTTCTCCTAATATTTATTTTAAATATATATTTATGTAATTAAAATTTTCAATTTAGAATAAAATATTCTAAATATAAATTTTAATGTAATATTTATAAATTATACTTAGATGGATATGAAAATAATATGAATTATTTCCATCTTAGTAATAATTTCCATAAATATTTAGAAAATTATTCAATTTAAGTTGTTTCAAAATTAATTTAAATTAATTTACAACTCAAATTTAATTTTCTATAAATATATATTGCATTTCAAAAAATGAAGTGTATAGGAATACTACTTTTGAAAATGCTTTAAAATAAAATAAAAATAAATCCTGGGAAATTACTCTAATTTTATGTTGGCCCAAAATTAATAAAAATTAATTTTCCACAAAAATATAATTTTCCTATTTAATTAAATATCCAAGAAAAATTTCAAATATTTTAGTATCATGATTAAAAATCAACTTAAATATTAATTTTCTATTTAATTAAATACACTAGAAAAATACTTCAAGCAAAATAGATAATAACTATCTAGACTTTCATTGACTAATTAATTCAATTTCTAATTATAATATATTTTAGTTCATTTATTTTAATTAATCATTAAATGAAAAAATCATTGATTTAAGTTGGTCCAAAATTAAAATAAATAATTTTCAACTTTAATCTATTTTTCAAATAAAATTCGAAATTTCTGCATTAAAGAAATGCAATTTCAAAATTGTGGGTAAAAGATTAATAAAATAAAATAAAATATATTTTGAAAATTATTCAAACTTAAGTTATTCTGAATTAAGATTCCAAACTTAAAATAATTTCCAATTTTAATTAAATAACATGAAAATAACAATATTTAAGTATCATGATGAAAATCAACTTAGGTATTGAAATTTTAAATTTAATTAAATGTATTAAATTCAAGAAATAAATAATTAAGTATAGAGGAAACTTAATTATTAATTCTAGTTTAATACTAGGAAAATATACTAAACTTAGATTGTACCAAAATTAATTATTAAACAATTAATTTCACAATCAATGATATTTTCCTATTTAATATTAGAAATAATAACTAGTACAGAAATAACTATCTAGAATATATATCATTAACTAAGTGTTTTTGTAAAATTAACTTTAAAATATTAAAATGAAAAATAAATTTCATATATTTTAAAAGTTAATTATGTTGCTAATTCAATTTTAATTAGGTTATACTAATATAATTAACCTAATACAATTATTTAAATAAGGCAAATGGGCCTTCACAATTGGGGTAGTTCATGTGAGGGGGAGCTGGGTTCAGTATGTCGTACCCACTTCTATTGGCCCCCAACTCTCACACAAGGCCCAAAAGAGAGGAATTTAACCTTTAAATAAACAATTGTTATTCATTGAATAAGCCCAAATCTAATTGGGCCTAAATAAAATTACTTATGTCAAATTTTATTTTAGCAACCTAGTCCATTTACTTAGTAAAAACTTAAATGGGCTTCCTATATGCATCTAAGCCCAATAGCGAACATATAGGCTCACACAGGTTAAATGATTTGGATGGACCCTATCATGTTACTAGGTTTACACAGATGAAAGAAGTACAAAATTTACTTGTTACAAATTATTTATAAGATCTATTGACAATTGGACTATGATTAAAATCAGATCATTGGATCTGTCAACAAGTTAATCATAGCAATTTAGATCAGATAAATAATAGGTTTGTTAAAAAGTTTTGAATAAACAATATAAAATTAAACAAACATTGTCCATGTAACAGATGGGAAAATAAGATATTAATATAATTAAATTATTATTCTTAAACTAACCAACTAAATTCTAAAAATTTAGGGTTGTTAAAACAAACCTTAAAAATTTAAAAATAAAGGAAACTAATTTTGAAATATCTAGGTTTATTTGAATCAAATTAAATTAAATATCAAATAAGATCAATGATTTGAAAGAAAGAATCTTCAAGATCACTTTCAGATCTTATAATTTAATAAAATAAACTAATTTAAAATAGATTTGGTTAGATAATTATTATTTTAGGAATAAAATAATAAATGAATAATAATTACCATAATTATATGTCAAAATATCTCAAATTAAGCAATATTCAAATTTCTACAAAAATATCTAAGTTATTTAAATATTTAAGATATGATTTATAAATTTCCAATAAGGAAAAAAATGATATATATAGAAAAAATATCATTTTTAAACTTATAATTTATAAATAATTAAATATTTAACAAAATAACAAATTTTGAATTTGAAAATATTATGGTAAGTATATCTATAAAAATATCTATGTTAATTTCAAATTTATTAATTATTTAATTTGTCATATAAGATAATTTTAATATAATATTTTAAATAAAAAGACAAAGTTATCTTCTAATTTAAAATATGTTAAATATCAAAATATCTAATCTTATAATTAAATAATAAATAAATATTAAGGAAGTTAACATATTTTTAAATCTGACAATAATAGGAAATATTTAAAATTAGAAATATTCTAAAATGGAAATATTTAAAATTGGAAAAAAATTTCAAATTGAAAATATTTAAAATTAGAAATATTTCAATTTAGAAATATTTAAAATTGGAAAAATGAATTTTGGGAAACAATCCCATGAAAAAATTGGATTTGGATTTTTGGGAAAAAATCCCAAAAATCGCAATTTTGGGTTTGGCTGCCCAGTAGGCTGCTAGCAGCCCATACGCGCGCGGAGGAGGTGTTCACGCCGAGAATCTTTGGCGCCTACAGGATGCTTGACCGAGAAAACTTGGTCAGCTGCAGGGTGCGACTGGGCGGAGGTGCAGGGTGCACACGGGCTGGATGCACAGCTCACACGTGCGATTGAGCACCCATGGACACCCGAAATTTGATTTTTTCCAAAAATCATAACTTTTTCGTTTTTCATCAGAATCGAGTTCTGTAAAAAATAAAATTGCTTAATTTTTCACAAGGAATCCAAATAAAATATTTTCAAAAAAAGAAAAAAAATATTTTTCATGGAAAAAGGTATTGTACAGCATATACATTCATCAACTAACACATAAACCACATGAAGCCATCCAAATCAACACAAAAACATATAAACATTGTTTTAATTCATATATCATGAAAGTAAATCATTACCATGGCTCTGGTGCCAGTTGTTGGAATTATTTTACTAGGATCTAGATTTACTACCAAGTATGTTTGATTAACATCCTAATATGAATTATAAAACAATGAAAATAAACACATATAAAGTTTAGAAAACCTTACAGTGGGTGCAGCGGAATAATATGACTCCTTCCATTCAGATCTCTAGCCCTTGATTCCTTTCTGTAGCAGAGCATAATCAAGATTTGAATTTGGATCTTCTTTTCTCCTTCTTTGATGCAGATTTTCCATAGTCTTACATACTATGATTGAGATACCACTTGATGTGTGTGGGCACTACTCATCACTCAAGGAATTTCGAAATTTAGAGAGAAGAAAAGAGAGAGAGAGAGAGAGAGAGAGAGAGAGAGGCGTGAGGCTTTTCTGAGACAAACCAATGTTCAAAGTTGTGTAAGTTGTATGTTTCCTGAAGCCAACACTTTCTATTTATATGAATACCCTCTAGGCTTAGGTTAGAATTGTATGGCATTAAAATAATGGAAACTACAAATGGTATTTCTTGTGCATAGTAGCCGGGCATACAAAGGGAATTGGGCCTCACTTTGCAATTTTTCCATTTTATTATTTTCCATTCCTATTTTCTCAAAAATGCCAATTTTCCAATTTAACCTTTTAAATGCCAATTCTAATTATTTAATAACTTAAAAATAATTATTAAATAATATTTCCATTTAATATATTTATTAATTTAGACATGTAAAGTCTCATAATTAATAAATAAACCTAGAATCTCTTTTTTTTTTTACAATTTCGCCCTTGCTTAGTGAAAATTCATAAAGTAGACATAGTCTAACTTTTAGAATTATAATTGATTAATTAAAATCAATTAACTGAGTCTTACAAGCAGTATGGTCTCAACTAGTATGGGGATCATGGGTCTATATAACCGAGCTTCCAATAAGTCGAACTGAATTTACCAAGTAAATTCCCTAACTTATTAATTCTTTGTTGAATCCACACTTAGAACTTGGAATTGCACTCTCAGTCATATAGAACGCTCTATATGTTCCATGATATAGACACGTCATTAGTTATCCATTGTTATAACCATAATGTGATCAATGACCCTCTAATAGATGATCTACATTGAAAAGGCACTAAGCTACCGTTACACCTTCAATGTATTTTATCCTTATAACACTTAGCTCCGTATAAATGATATTTCAACAAAGTGAAATGAGATCTCCACCATTTATCTCTGTTTAGCCAAGCTCGAAGTATATCATCGTTTCACTTCTAAGTTCCTATAGAAGTTATAGATTCCATATTTATGGTAGCGCTCCCACTCAATTATACTATCATGTTCCTAAAATGTACGTATCACCCTGACCCAAAAGTAGGCTTAACTAACAAATCAAAGAACATGTATAGTACTCTTGAGATCGAACCTAACCATATCAGGATTAAGGTCATTCGATCTAGGATCAACAGGTGATATTGAATTGAATAGATATTACGGTAAGTTTTAATATATCTAATCAAAGTTCAATATCGGTCTCTTCCGATGTATACTCCATACATCCGATAGGTAAGCTTTGCCAATGTCCTGGAAAGGACATAACACTTTTACAAGGTGTAAGAATACCTATCGTTGATTATACCATGTCAGTCTAAATCCAGTGTTCTGACAAATCAGGGAATAAACTTTTGAACATATAATTAAGATTATATTCCACTGTGCTGACAACACTATAATCTTTAACAAATTCATATGTTTTGGATTTTAAAAGAATTCATACATTATATACATATAATCATGAAATAAATTATGTGAACCATGCAACATAAAATGTTATTTCTGATCTTTATTAATAAGTAAATCTGATTATATTGAAATGGGTTTTATTTAGGGCACAAAACCCAACAATCCCTATCTTCCACCGGCAACCGGGCAAGCTTTTGAGCCAAATCCCTAAGACTAAGGGTGAGGGGAGGACGGTGATATGTCGGAATGTGCTGAAACCGAGTCCGGGTGATGTTCGGATCCTTCACCATGAAGTACTCATCAACAAAATGCCCTATTTTGCTGATGGCCTTGTGGTCCGTCCTGCTCAACCATTTGAAGCCTGGCTGAGAGAAGTAAAAATACCCCGACCTGCCTTGCTTGGGGGTAGACTTCAGGTCGAAGAACCAAGCAACCTCGTGGGGAGAAGGAGCATCCCATCCCTAGGAAGCATAGAGGACAAAGAGAGCGGACAAATACTTAATGCCCTTGGGAGTAATCTGAGCCGGACAAAGGCCAAAGAAGTCCGCCACATCCCGGAAGTATTTGTGCAAGGGCATCAGCGTCCCTTGCTGGTCGTGAGCCCCCGACCAGGCGCACATCCCCTTATCAGGGTTTGTAGCGCGGTTGTCGTGGGCGGGAATGTAGCAGTCCAGCTCGCCCAGGTATCCGTCCTGGTCGAGAGTGCGGAGGCGTGCCTCCGAAATCTTGGACGGAGGACTCACCCATCTAGCGCCCAAGGCACCCTGCCTCCTGTGAGGAACCGCCTCAGCAAGCTCCTCAGTGACGT
This sequence comes from Cannabis sativa, assembly GCF_029168945.1. Classification (NCBI taxonomy): domain Eukaryota; kingdom Viridiplantae; phylum Streptophyta; class Magnoliopsida; order Rosales; family Cannabaceae; genus Cannabis; species Cannabis sativa. The sequence goes on along the minus strand of NC_083609.1, from coordinate 48,799,008 downwards.
AATCAACGCCCGCAACCAGGATGTCCACGTCAGCATCAACTGGTTGCCCAGCCTCATTGTACTCCCCAAAGTTAGGGGGTTCAATCTCTTCCTCTCCCTCAGCAGCGGGAGGGTGTTGGGTTTTATGCCCTAAATAAAACTCTATTTTAATGTAATCCATTTTATTCTACATCAATAAAGAAACAGAAGTATCTTTCATTCATTTGTGTATGTTTTAGTTCATGTTATCAATTGCTTGTCTATTTGATTTATAAATTCATCTGAAACCCTTTTCACATACTTGATCCTGTTTATTGTGTTGTCAACACATTGGAAAGTAAACATGACTAGGTGAATAAAGATTCCTAGATTTATCAGACACAGGGTTTTACTGATATGATAATGTACAACAGAGTTTACTTGCATTTGGTATAATGCTATGTTCTTTCCAGAGCATTGGTTAAAGTAAAGCTCAGGTTGGGTGTATGGAGTATGCATCGGAAGGGACCGATATTGAACTTTGACATAGATTTATCAAACTTACCGTAATATCTATTCAAGTCAATATCGCCTAGTTGATCCTAGATCAAATGATCTAAATCCTGATATGATTAGGTTCAATCTTAAGAGTGTTATTCATGTTCTTTGATTTGTTAGTTAAGCCTACTTTTGGGTCAGGGTGATACGTACATTTTGGGAACACAGTAGTGCAATTGAGTGGGAGCGCTAACATAAATATAGAATCTATAGCTTCTATCTGGCGAATAGAAAGTAAAGGATGATCTCCTTCGACCTTGACCAAACGAAAATAAATGATGGAGTACTCATTTCACATAGTTGAAATATCATTTATACGGGGTTAAGTGTTTTAAGGATAAAATACATTGTAGGGTGTTACGGTAATCTAATCCCTTTACAGTGTAGATCATTCATATAGAGGATCATTGATCAAATTAGGATTATAACAATGGATAACTAATGACATGTCTATATGGTGGAACATATAGAACGTTCTATATACTGAGAGTGCAATTCTAAGTTCTATACGTGGATTCAACGAAGAATTAATAACTCAGTGAATTTAGGTTATAAATTCTTGATCTGCTTATTGGAAGCTCGGTTATATAGACCCATGGTCCCCCCACTAGTTGAGATAATATTACTTGTAAGACTCATTTAATTGGTTTTGATTAATCAATTATAATTCTCAAATTAGACTATGTCTATTTGTGAATTTTTCACTAAGTAAGGGCGAAATTGTAAAGAAAGAGTTTTTAGGGCATATTTGTTAATTAAGATACTTTGTATGATTCAATTAATAAATATGATAAATGATAATATTATTTAATAATTATTTATAGTTATGAAATAGTTAGAATTGGCATTTAAATGGTTGAATTTGAAAATTGGCGTTTTTGAGAAAATGAGATGCAGAAATGATAAAACTGCAAAATTGCAAAAAGTGAGGCCCAAATCCATATAGCCGTGGCCGGCCACTTTTATAGGCTTTATCATATGATATTTTCATTATTTTAATGCCAAATAATTCAAACCTAACCCTATGTGGAATGCTATAAATAGATAGTGAAGGCTTCAGGAAATTGACACAATTTTCACATCTTGTTTCCTTCAGAGAAAAACCTGAGCCTTCTCTCTCTAAACCTAGCCGCCACATTCACTCTCTTCTTCTCTCTTGTAAATTTCGAACCTCTTAGTGATAGAGTAGTGCCCACACACAGCAAGTGATACCTCAATCATTGTGATGAAGATCGTGAAGAAAGACATTCAACAAGAAGGAGATTCAGCACTAAAGAAAGGAGAGAAAGAGATCCAGGTTCAGATCTTGATAATACTCTGCGACAGAAAGGATACAAGGGTTAGAGATCTGAACAGAAGGAGACATTTTATTCCGCTGCACCCAATGTAAGGTTTCTCATACTTTATATGTGTTTAATTTATAATCGTTTTAGAAGTTCATATTTAGGGTGTTAATCAACATACTTGTGAGTAGATCTAAGATCCTGGTAAAATGATTTCCAACAGAGGGCTACCCGGACGCGCCTCGTCCAGTTCCTCAACCTCTTGGACCTCAGCATCCCCCTCACAGTCCTCCTCCATTGGGACCACCAAATCCTGTTCGGCATCGGGCAGAGTGGCAAGCCAAGCCACCTGGGGGTCAGAAGCGTCAGCCAGACGCGTAGTTTTCTTAGTACGAGCCATCATTCTATGGCTGGGTACGGAATCAGAAGAATATCCTTCTCTTGAAGGAGGATTATCACGAAGACGAGGGTGGACTTCGTCCAGAAGTTGAAGCAGTTCCTGGTCGATTTGATGCTCGGGCTCCCAAGACTCACCTGGGTTCATCTACAAAAGACAACACGCAAGATGAGTGTTGGACGGAGTATCAAGCGAAAAAACAAGCAAATATGCCGACCAGGAGTACCCAACAGATTAAAGAACGATCATGTTCAGAGAAAAGTCTAAACTCAAGAAGCCATAAAGTTTTTCTTGAGTTAGGGCAAAAAAGTTCATGAAGCTTGAAAAAAGCTGAATGGGAAACAGACGCAATGTAGTTCTAAAACAAGCCTTACGGCTGAAAGCTAACGCAAGGACATGGAAAAGAAGAGTCGCAGAGGTTTTAAACCCTAGGGTTTCCTACAGTGTTCTTTCTACAGCAAAGTTACATTCAAAGCACAAGCATGCAAAGGAAAAACATAAAGGGAATCAGAAACTTACTCAAAGATTCAAGTGTCCGGGTTCAAGCAAGCCAGAAATCGTCTGTAAACTCTTCAGCAACTTTGAAGCCAAAAAGCTCTCTCTTTTTGCTCTGATGTTTGCTTAACAACGAAGGGTGATAAAATGAGATAATGTGCCAGTACTCCAAGTATTTATAGGAAAAAGGGTAACTGTACGTAAAGGAACCTTAGACGCCTCGACTTCCCGCCTTGAAAGCAAATATGGGAAATCAAAATAATCGAGTGCAACTGTCACCCGTAGAGAGAGAAATTTGGATTTTCAAAATATTAATTGTCAGAGCATTAATTAGCCAAAAATCGAAGGGACGCCTAGTCAGCTTCACATCGAGTCTCGAACGGTCATGCTCGACACGTGTCCCCTTTCAAGGGCAGAGCCAACTCGGAATAAGTCTATACGCAACCTCGGAGGTCCCGCACAGACTTGGGGGGCAAATGTTATCCCAAAATTGGCACTCTGATGTGGCATCACAAGAATGGTGAGACGTGGCATCTACTTAAAGCACCTGGTTGGATCAACATGCCGAGCAGGATGCCTCGCTGGCATGTCCATAATGGAATACTCAACGAGCCATGCAGAATGAGCAACACTTAGCGAATTCAACCAAGCGCATCGTGAGTCACCAGCTCAAACCCTATAACTCAGGGATCAACTTACGTGGATGTGGCATACACACGATCCCACTATCAGTGTATTCAGCTTCAATCCCACGATCCTATCATTCAACAATGATCACACGATCTTTCTGTTTATGCGCATTGTAACGAAAGAGGAAACTCTTCCTCCTCAAGTTTCCTACCCTATAAATAGTGAGGAATGTTCACTGGGCAAGGGATCGATCGAAAAACTGTAAACAGAGATATTATACGCCGAAACGCTATAAGCTAAGGCTATTTAAGAATTATATATTCAGAGATATTATTGTAAGAGCTATAAGAAAAGGAATCTTCTTCCTTATTCTTAAGTCAATACAACTAACGAGGATTAGGCTATTACCGAACTGCTCGGGGCTGAACCTCTATAAAATTTCGGTGTCTTCTTATTATTGATTTATTTACATATTCATATTACGACATATCTTTTATCGCTTATCAAAAAGACTCATTGTCGTTGGCTAAAAGCGAAGTCAGCAACTCATAACGGTAATAACCGCTTCCAACCCTCGGTCACAACCGAGACTCAATAAACATTTAATTGGAATCTTGATAATAATCAAGGCTATAACCATTCAATCGCTAACATTTAGCCACATACGGTGCTTACTACTTTTCTTACCTCAATTCAGAACTCAAGTATGCGGGTCGACCTGAGTGGAACAATGCTGGACAGTCTCGGGTCCTATGTCACGACAAAAGTAAATCAATAAGTGTCTATTCCAAAACACTGTCTAAAACCCGCATAAAATAACCTAGGCTTTTTAACCAAAACTTATGGTGAAAACATCCTAAATTAAAATACATCTTTTGGCTCTAATCTATGTCTCATAATGTAGAGCTCTTCATAAGCTTCGAAGTGGTATATAGAATGTCTAAAACGGACAACCGAGTGAAAAATAATGGCTAAAATACGAAAATCAGGGATTCCTAAAAATTGACCATCCGAAATTTTGGTTGGTGCAGCACTGTTCCATCCGGAATTCTGGTTCACTACAGCAGGAACTCGAAAATTTCAGCTCTTCAAAGTCCCAAAACTTGCTCCAAACCTAACCAATTGTTCCCAAACTTCACAGAATAGTATAATAACCATAATACAACTTATTCCAAGCTTCAAAACACAACAATTCAATCATTGAATCAAATTCACACATTAAAGTGAAGAAAACTCAACTTTGGCTTCGACAAACCAAACTCAATCAAGCAGCCATAGAAACCACTTAAAACCATTTCCAACATATTCAAAAACCTACCCTAAACATACCCCAATCTTAGTTTAATTCATACAACCACAGAATTACAAAATCCTGCCTCAAAACCTAAAGTTTTCAATCCAAAAAGGTTAAGAACTTACCTCAAAGCTCTTCTAGGTTAACTTGGGCAAGAATCAGCTTTGAAATGAAGGGAAAAGGCTGAAGAAAATCCTCAAGGTTGGTTGGTTTGGCTTGCGTGAAGGAAAAGAAGAGAAGAAGAAGCTTGGTGCCTTAGCTTCTAAGTTAACTCAAAAATATATAAGATTTTTCTTTTTAATTTAATGGTCAGCCCACAAGACTAAAAGTCAAAATACCTCTTTAATAAAATGACTAATCTACCCCTTATATAAAATTTAAACTTTAAAATAACCTAGGGCATTTTGGTAATTTTCCTAATCCACCAAACCGACATTCTAAAATTCCAAACTAGTCCGGAATATCCTCAAAATCCATCCATTAACGTCGTGACATTACTAACCACATCGTTAAATTTCCACAATTGTCGGGCCCGAAAAAATATTTTATTTCAAAAATAGTATCCTAGATACTCACATATCGCAATATAATCTCCGTAATTAATAAATTACGCTATATTATATCATTCAATAAATTCTTAGTAGTTACCCTAAGTAAGATCATAATCTTATTTCGTTACCAAAATAATTACATATTTAATAAAATATGTCTGTTTAAATATTATTTATTTTTCGGGATATTACATTAAAACATTAAAAAAAACTTTATAAAGAAATCAATATATAAATATATATACATCTACTTATTGACAACATACCATAGAATTCTAAAATCTAAAAGAAAAATATCATCATACAATATGAAATTTGAAAACGAAAAATAAATAAATGATACAATCAAATAAAAATTTAAAACTTTATAAACTAAACATAAAATAACAATTATAGAGAACATACTATAAAATTTATATTGAATATTTTTTTTTCTTAAAATTCAAAACTTCATTAAAAAAAAAAAACATAGGCACTCAAACATATAAAGGAAATGAGATTTTTAAAATTTGGAGTCGTCAACCGAAAACAAAAAAAAAATCTTCCACTAATTTTTTATATATTTTATAAATATATATAAATCAATAAGTAATGGTTTAATTTTTTTTAATGAATCTTATATGTAGATTTTATTATTATTTTGAGAAAAAAAAAATAGCTATAGTTTTAGTAACAATTTTAAAAATTTTAACTTTTTTTTTTTCAAAAAAAATAGCTACGGAATTATGATATTCGTGTGATTAATTAATATAAAAATGATCAAATTAAGAAAAAAAATATATTAAAAAATAAGAGATTAAAAAGTGAATAAATAGAATTATTTGAAGAAATTAAAGAGTAAATAGTAAATAAATTGCACTTCCCATGCGTTTATATTTTGTTTAGTGATAATTAAATTATAAAACTAAATAAATTTTTAGTATTTTCATATAATATTTTCTCAAGTAACTATTTTACTACTTTTATATATATATGGGTATATTCTAATGGGTAAAATTAGAAAATTTTGATTTTTTATACTTAAATTTTCTATCTAATTAAAAAAAGTCTGTCATTTTTATATCATATGAGATGAGATTGTTCCATCAATAAAAAAAAAAAATTTAAAAAAAAGTTTTTTAGCAAAAAAAATAAGAAAAGAAAAAGTTGAGTTTGAGTTAAATATTTTTGTATAAACATATTTTCGATACAGTGTAAAAAGAGATATTTTTTGATATTTTTTTAATTAAGTAGCTAAATTAAGCATAGAAATTCAAATTTGTGATTTCATTATTCGTTATTAGATCAAAATTCGATGGTTTGATATTTTTAAAATTAATATTTATAGTTAAATTTGTTTAGTAATCATTCATGGGTAATACCCATTAAGAAGTGTTCAAATATTTGACATATAATATACATTTAATAACCTACATCCTCAACTTTATTTCAATAGCCTTTTTATAAGTATTTTTCATGAATTTCAAGAGCCTATTATTAAAAAAAATTAACCATATCTACATCAAATAATTTATGCTAATAAACAAATCATGAATAATTTGAAGTTATCGACGGTCGTGAAGTTGTCGACATAAAAAAAGTATGTAGGTCTCCAAATTATCAAGAAATATTTTGATGAGTGAGAGAAAGATTTAGAATATATATTATATATATAAAATAAAGTAGATAGAATATTGACAATAATTAGTAATCTACTAAGAAATATATTATAAAATATAGAGAGAAAATAAATACCAATAAAAAATTGAGGCTAATAATTAAATCATAGATAATTTGAAGTTATTGACGATGGTAAAGTCGCAGACATAAAAAAAAAAAAAAAAGTTTATATGTTGTCAAATTATCGAGAAATATTTTTATAAGTGAGAACAATAATTAGTAATCTAGTAAAAAATATATTATAAAATATAGAAAGAAAAAAAAAAGAAATACCAATAGAAAATTGAGGTCTTAATGTAGTCTATTGATGTCATTGCTATTGCTCATTATTCTTTAAGGTACTTTAAATTAATAAAAGAAAATATATTAAAAAGAACATATAGAATTAAAGAAAGATTGTGCACTGAAAAACAAAAAAAAAAATAGAAAAAAATAAAAGAAAGAAAGAGGCTGAGAGAGGGAGAGAATGATAATACATATATATAAGTAGATTAATTATATAGATTTAAGTTTAACATTAGATATTTAATTTTTTTAAAAAAAATATATATTTAGATATTTAATTAATTAATTAATCTATTAATATTTATAAACTGAATAAAAAAAATTAAAAAAGTGAGATAATTAAGTAGAGAATAAATAGGCTAATGGTATTTAGTAGATTAAAAATATTATAAAAATAAGAGATTAAAAAGTGAATAAATAGAAATATTTGAAGAAATTAAAGAGTGAATAGTAAATAAACCGCACTTCCCATACGCTTAAATTTGGTTTAGTGATAATTAAATCATAAAACTAAATCAATTTTTAGTATTTTCATATAAAATTTTCTCAAGTAACTATTTTACTACTTTTATGTATATATATATTTGACATATAATATATATTTAATAACCTCCATCCTCAACTTTATTTCAATAACCTTTTTATAAGTACTTTTCATGAATTTCAAGAGTCTATAATTAAAAAAAAAAAATTAACCTTATCTACATCAAATAATTTATGCTAATAAACAAATCATAAATAATTCGAAGTTATCGACGGCCGTGTAAGTTGTCGACATAAAAAAAGTATGCATGTCTCCAAATTATCAAGAGATATTTTGATGAGTGAGAGAAAGATTTAGAATATATATTATAAATTTATATAAAAAATTAAGTAGATAGAATGTTGACAATAATTAGTAATCTACTAAGAAATATATTATAAAATATAGAGAGAAAATAAATACCAATAAGAAATTAAGGATAATGAATAAATCATAGATAATTCGAAGTTATTGACAATAGTAAAGCCGCAGACATAAAAAAAGTTCATTTACCGTCAAATTATCGAAAAATATTTTGATAAGTGAGAGATTACGAATAAATAGATCATATTAACAATAATTCGTAATCTACTAAAAAATATATTATAAAACATAGAAAGAAAAGAAATACTAATAGAAAATTGAGGTCTTGATGTTGTCCATTGATGTCATTGCTATTTCTCATTATTCTTCGAGGTACTCTAAATAAACAAAAGAAAAAAGATTAAAAAAAACATGTAGAATTAAAGAAAGATTGTACACTGAAAAACAAAAAAAAATAGAAAAAAATAAAAGAAAGAAAGAAAGAGCGTGAGAGAGAGATATATATAGGGATGTGATTTTGTCCCGTTATTGTACTTTCACGGATTGTAATCCGTGATGTACGGCAGCCGTCAGATGAGGGAGTTATTTGATCTGACGTCTGAGATTGATCTAGGGGTAATTAGGGTTAAAAAGTAGAAACGTACCCATCTAATGTATCACAAAATACATTCCGTGAAAGTACATCACGGGACAAAATCATATCCCTATATATATACATAGATTAATTATATAGATTTAATTTTAACGTAAGATATTAAATTTTAAAAAAATATATATAGAAAATATATATGTAGATATTTAATTAATTAATCTATTCATATTTATGAACTGGATAAGAAATTAAAAAGTGAGATAATTAAGGAAAGAACAAATAGGCTTATTATGAGTAATTATAGAATGTCATGTCACCACCTCATCCTCATATCTCTCGTTTATATATATAGATGATTAGAGATTTCTCTCTCTCCTATGTTTATTACTGGATTAGCTTTACGCATACACTTTAATGTGATTTTATTTTTTCTTTTTTTTTTCTTTATTTCTCGTGTTATAATAGTATAGTAGTGTGTAATTATTAGAGTTAGTCTCACATTATTAATATATGAAAATAAATTGTGATATAAAAGATGAATGAGCTACTTCTCCTAATTTCAATTGATTTTGAGATGGAATCTCATTTATCTTATTCTTAAATTCTTTTAGTATATTAATAGTTGTAATTATAATATTATTCAACACCTCATCAACATGATAATATTTTCGTGAGGGAAATTTTCTTTCTATTTATGATTTTATTATGTAATTTTCTTATATTATGTTATGATTATAAAATATATTTATTATTTGAACATGTGTTACATTTCATATCAAATACTCTACAGTCATTCTATTTTACTTTTATTTTATGTGCTTTATTCATATTTATAAATATATGATCCAATAATTAATTTTATTATGTAATTTTATTGTCAGCTCATTTATATTTATTTTATCATATGATATAGTCTTCTTTTTATCATAGTAAATCTTACTAAACTTGAATTTGTTACTCTTGACATTTATAGAAAAAATTATTTGGAATAGTTTCTTGATACATAAATTCATCTTGCCGCCATGAATCTTGGAGATACAATTAAAGAGAATAACCAAGCCCCTTGCAAGATCGAGCAAAGGTGATGATATTTATTCATCGTCACATCGATGAAGGATTGAAATCTAAATATCTCATAGTGATTGATCCACATATTTTATGGAACAATTTAAATGAAAGATATGACCCCCAAAAGGAAGTAATACTTCCAATGGCTAAAAATGAGTCTTCCCTTAAGTTTTTTTACTGGCATAGCTGGGGCAAAACTTGTCTTTGAGCACCTCACTAGGTAGGCTAATTTTTTTATGGATTAGAAAAGGATGATTGGGGATTTCTCAATCACGGGAATATTTCTGAGCTAATGGACAGAAGCGAGAACCTCATGTACATGGTAAGCATCTTTTACTCCTTTCCTTTTACGTAATCCTTGAGAAGTTCTAACCTTTTGTCTTTTTCTTCGAAATTCAGGCTTCTCGAATGGCTTACAAGAGCTTTAATTTGCATACACAACAGTCTTCTCGCATCAATCGTCTCTTTCAAGAACATGAGGATCAGAAAAACACTCTTGCTATCGAGCGAGATTCAACTTTAGATAGGATTACTCTCATTGAGAAGGAGAATCTTGACTTGAAAGCTTCCAAGGATCAATTAACTCTTGAACTTGAGGAGAAGATTAAGAAGATTGCATAGTTAAAGCAATCTTTGAAGGACAAGGTTGATGAGAAGCATAAAGCTCTTGAAGAGGGAGTTGAAGTGTAATGCCCTAATGAATAGGCATCCTACAATGACTTTTTTACTTGCAGTCCACACCTTTGCCAATCAAAGGGTTTTCTCAAAAATTGTGATAATTTAAACTTTTGATTGACTTAAACTTTTATAACATATACATACAACCATGCAAAAAGTCGGGATCTTGCTTTTAAAACTTATATTCATAATCAAAATAAACTTTACAAATATGTCGCACAGAGACTACAAAATGAAGCCTAAGTTGTCCCGAGACCAAACTCTCTAGGTCGTACCATCTTGACATGTACAATCATCCCCGAGCTCTGGACTCACTAATGCTGAATCTTAGCCTTTCCTTTATCTACACATGCAAACAATATATGTGAGTTGACAGACTTAGTAAGAAAATCATACAACACATAATATATTACCGACTTGTATTTAGGTGCACATACACCTATCTACAACACTACTAGAAAAATGGGTTTTAGTGACACATTGAGTAACTCTAAAACTATATAATGACACTTCAACGCGCGTCACTAATGAGGGTGACTGGAAAGACATTTTTTAGTGAAACTTCACACATGTCACTGAACCCTTTTACATTCATTTTTTGCGCGTCACCATAGGCAGTAACAGCCACACACATGAAGTGTCACTATATCTTTTTTTATTATTATTAATATTTTTTGAGATATAGTGACACACAAAAAGTGTCACTATATTAATATTTTTCTACAAAAAATAACATTTAATTACTTTAATTCAAATTTTATATATTATAAATAATAATTTATATTAATTATGTCCAAATACAATTAAATATAACAATAATAATTTTAATTAATCAAAAAAAATATAAATTACACCATTATCATAATTCGAATAAACCTATCTGTTACTAAACAAAATGTTTACCCAATTTTTTTTTTTTACAAACACAATATTTACATTATTACATTAGAGCTCACTAATTTAACAACAAACATTACTAAAAATAATTACATTATTGGTAAGTATCTAAATATTAATCCAATTTTTTTTACAGACACAATATATATTTTTTTTTTTTGAAAAAAGGGAAACTTTACTCAAAAAGACAAGCTAACACACAATATCACAAGGCACGGCAGCAGAAAACAACAGCAGCAGCCACCCACAACCTACCAACTTTTGATTACATTCATAAAATACAAATTTTTACTGCAATATTTAGAACAAAGAAATATAACCCAGAAATAGACAGAACCAACAAAAACCTAAAACAAATCAGATCCATGGCAAGCTTCAAACAAACCACAAGCCGAGATCCATAGCGTGATTCAAATGAACCCCGACTGAGATCCATGGCGAGCTTCAAACGATGTCACCACGAACTGAGATCGCTGCACACAAAAATAAACACTGTCACCGCGAGAGAGAGAGAGAGAGAGAGAGAGAGAGAGAGAGGGAGACGCACGAAAAAAAATAGAACGAAACCTATCTACATTGGGCGATCTCAAAACTTTGGCTGATGGGAAATAATGGCGGCCTGGCGGAGGTTCGTGCGCGAAGGAGAATGAGAGAGGGCGACTAAGTGAGCTGAGGATATTTGCGATTGAGAGAACTAAGGAGGAGAAGGGTGGTCGACGGTGATCAGAGCCCCACCGTGCTGGGAAGAGAGAAGGTGCGATTGAGAGAGAAGGTGCAGCTGAGAAGTGAGAAGAAGAAGGGGTGCGGATGAGAAGTGAGAAGAAGAAGGGGTGCGAGAAGAAGAAGGGTGCGTGCGGCTGACTGGGCTGAGTATTATGTGTTTAGAAAATTTAGGGTTTTTTATTTATAAGGAAAGAGAAATAATGAGAGATTAAATGAGAAATAGAGAGAGAATAATTAAAACTCACCAATATATATATTTTTTAATGTAATCTAGTATTTTTTTTAAAAAAAAAATAATAATTTAAGGTTATTGTAAACCTTAATATTGTATTTTATATGTGCTTGTTTTTTCTTTTTAGCTTTTCTTTTTCCAACGTATAAGTGTATTTTTAAAAAAAAAAATTATAAAAAATTAAAAATATATGCATTTTTTTTAATTAGGGTTGAGTACATATAGTGACACGCCAGGCATGTGGGGACACGCTTTTCCAGTCTCTCCTGGCGTGACTCTATTAGTCAATATTTTTTATAAAAAAATATAAAAAGAAAAATTATGGATATTCCTCTTTAGTGACACTTTATGTTTTTAGTGACACACATTACATGAGGCTAATATTGAAAATTTAGAGTCTAATTGTGTGTGTCACTAAAAATCCTTCCTAGCCTTTAGTGACAAGAACTTTTGTCCATGTCACTAAAGAGTGTCACTAAAAGCCCAAATTGTAGTAGTGCAAGGCTTAACAAATGATCAAGAACATTCTTAACAGAAGTACGACCTCTGTACCACATGCACCAAGTACAACTACTGTACTAGCGTTGGTAGGGCTGAACCGTACCCCAAGTACTATTGAGTGTTGTACCACATGCACTACGTACTTAACTGTACTACGTATTAATTATTGGGTTTTGTGCCCTAAATAAAACCCATTTCAATATAATCAGATTTACTTATTAATAAAGATCATAAATAATATTTTATGTTGCATGGTTCACATGATTTATTTCATGATTATATATATAATGTATGAATTCTATTTAAGTCCAGAACATATAAATTTGTTAATGATTATAGTGTTGTCAGCACAGTGGAATATAATCTTACTTATATGTTCAAAATTTTATTCCCTGATTTATCAGTTCACTGGATTTAGACTGGCATGATAATCAGCGATAGGTATTCTTACACCTTGGATAAGTGTTATGTCCTTTCTAGGGCATTGGCAAAGTTTACCAGTATCTGATGTATGGAGTATACATCGGAAGGGACCGATATTGAACTTTGATTAGATATGTTAAAATTTACCGTAATATCTATTCAATTCAATATCACCTGTTGATCCTAGATCAAATGATCTTAATCCTGATATGGTTAGGTTTGATCTTAAGAGTATTATACATGTTCTTTGATTTGTTAGTTAACCCTACTTTCTGATCAGGGTGATACGTACATTTTGGGAACATGAAAGTATAATTGAGTGGGAGCGCTAACATAAATATGGAGTCTATAACTTCTATAGGAATTTAGAAGTGAAACGATGATATCCTTCGAGCTTGGCTAAACAGAGATAAATGGTTGAGATCTCATTTCACTTTGCTGAAATATCATTTATACGGAGCTAAGTGTTTTGAGGATAAAATACATTGAAGGTGTAACGGTAATTTAGTGCCTATTCAATGTAGATCATCTATTAGAGGGTCATTGATCAAATTAGGATTATAACAATGGATAATTAATAGCGTATCTATATCGTGGAACATATAGAGCATTCTATATGACTCAGAGTGCAATTCCAAGTTCTAAGTGTGGATTCAATAAGGAATTAACAAGTTAGGGAATTTACTTGGTAAATTCGGTTCGGCTTATTGGAAGCTCGGTTATATAGGCCCATGGTCCCCGTACTAGTTGAGACCATACTGCTTATAAGACTCAGTTAATTGATTTAATTAATCAATTATAATTCTAAAGTTAGACTATGTCTACTTTATGAATTTTCACTAAGCAAGGGCAAAATTGTGAAGAAAAGAGATTCTAGGTTTTATTTATTAATTAAGGGACTTTATATGTCTAATTAATAAATATATTAAATGACAATATTATTTAATAATTAATTTTTAGTTATTAAATAATTAGAATTGGCATTTAAATGGTTGAATTAGAAAATTGGCGTTTTTGAAAAAATGAGATGCAGAAATGACAAAATGGAAAAATTGCAAAGTGAGGCCCATTATCCATATCATGGCCGGCCACTATGCAAGTATTTTACCATTTATATTTTTATTATTTTAATGCCATATAATTCAAACCTAAACCTAGATGGCTTACTCTAAATAGATAGTGATGGCTTAGGAAATAATGATATGCGTCTTATTCTTTTTAGAGAAAAACCTGAGCCTCCTATTCTTTCTCTATAGCCGCCACTCTTCTTCTCTTTTCTTCTCTTCAATTTCAAAATACCCTAGTGATAGAGTAGTGCCCATACACATCAAGTGGTATCTCAATCATAGTGTGGAAGATTGTGTAGAATCCAACCAATAAGAAGGAGAATCAACATCAAAGAAGGAGAGAAAGAGATCCAGGTTCAGATCTTGATTATGTTCTGCCACACAAAGGAATCAAGGGCTAGAGATCTGAACGAAAGGAGTCATTATATTCCGCTACACCCAATGTAAGGTTTCCTAAACTTTATATGTCTTTATTTCATTATTTAGAATTCATATTAGGATGTTAATGAAACATACATGGTAGTAAATCTAGATCCTGATAAAATATTTCCAACAACTGGTATTAGAGTCATGGTAACGATTTACTTTCATGAAATATGAATTAAAACGATGATATGTGATGATTTGGATGGTTTCATGTTGATCTGTGTGTTATATGATGATTGATTGATGCTTGTGAAATTTTATGAAAAATAATTGAATTTTTGTTTCTGGAATTATTTTTATTGGATAGTTTGGAAAAAATTAAGCAATTTATTTTTTTACAGAACTTTATTTCGATTTTATTTGAATTAGTTATGATTTTTTGAAGTTTTGAAAAAATCGGGGGTGGTGACACACCCTTGTGCGCGCGGCTAGCTGCTGGCAGCACCCTTTGTGCGCCCAAGGATGGTGTGCTTTGCATACCGTCCGTACAGCTCACAATTTTTTCGTTTTTCTTCGATATTTCATGTTATTTCATGGAATTAACTTCCGATTTTTTTGTGTAGTTTTGTATTTTGATATTTACTATTCTTATTTCAATTCTAATTATTAGAATTAAATTATTTTTTTAAAAAAAAAAATAATTTATGATGTTAGTGTAATTTGAACTTGAAATAGGTAAATATCTATTTTTTTTTTTTTTGCTTAATTATCTATCTTATTTTTAAATTTGATTATTTTATCTTAATTTTAAATTTAAGGTCAGATATTTCTTTTTTAAATTATTTGACCTTATTTAAATTTAAAATAAGATTACTATAATCATGATATTTTAAATAGAAATAAGATATTTTTGCTAACTTTTAAATTTTGTTATTTTTTTATTTAAATTAAATTATAAAATCAGAAAAGATATTTATTATCATTCTATTTTATTGAATATTTAATTTATAAAATAACATAAAAATTAAAAAGATGGCTAGCAAATTTTTGAAATGATATTTAGGTTAGTTGAAACCTAATTTTTCAAAATTGTAGGTTTAATTTTAAATTTTTATTTTTAAAAAAAAGAAACCGGAAATTTTAGTTATTTATTTAAATATTATTTTCATTTTTTTTATTAATTAATTTAAAATTAAATAAATCCTACATCCAACTATCAAAATTCAACTTGTTGCATGAGTATGTGTTTTAGCTTGTTTGTAAGTTTTCTAAAACCTATTGTTGCTTGATCTAAATTGCCATGGTTAACTTGTTGACAGATCCAATGATCTGATTTTAACCAATGGTTCAATTGTCAATAGGTCAAGTAAATAATTTGTAACATGTAAATTTTACATTCTTCTTTCATCTGTGTATGACCTAGTAACATGATAGGATCCATCCAAATCTGTGTGCCTGTGTGAGCCTATATGTTTACTTTATGTTTAGATGCATATAGGTTGTTGCTAAATAAAATGTCAAACCATGATAGATTTTATTTAGGCCCATTTAGTTTTTGGGCCTATTCAATTAATAACAGTTGTTCATCTTAAGGTTAAATTCCTCTCTTTTGGGCCTTGTGTGAGAGTTGGGGGCCAATAGAAGTGGGTACGACATACTGAACCCAGCTCCCCCTCACATGAACTACCCCAACTGTGAAGGCCCATTTGCCTAATTTGGATAACTGTACTAGGTTAATTAAATTAGTTTAACCTAATAAAATTGATTAGCAACATAATTAATTTCAATGTTTTTTTTAAAAAATTAATTTAAGAAAAACACACTTAGTTTAATGAAGTAATTTCTAGATAAACTATTGTATTTTTCTTGTATTTAATTAAATATAGAATTATAACTAACTAGATTCTTTCTGAAGCTTATTTTAATTATTTCATTAAATATTCCTATTTAAGTTGTAAATTAGTTATTTCTAACTAATTCTATTTATCAACTTAAATTTGAATATCTTTTGAATTTCAAAATTAAGTTGAGGAATTCTAGGAGTTGGTTATTGAAAATTCTACAGATATTTTTTAAGTTGTTAAACTTAAAATGGAATATTCTTAAATTAAATTAGGTGGTTACAACTTAATTTTGATATTTAATTAAATTTTATTTGGAAAGTTTTAAGTTGATTATTTTAGATTCTTTCTATAACAACTTAAATTAGATATTTTCCAAATTTAAAAAAAAAAATACTTAGTTAAATTGAGATATTTTCTAGATAGTTCTTTCTATACTAGTTATTTTTTCTAATATTAAATTAGGAAAATATTTTAGATTGTAAAATTAATTGTTTAATAATTAATTTTGGTACAATCTAAGTTAAGTATATTTTTCCTAGTATTAAACTAGAATTTATAATTAAGTCTCCTCTATACTTAATTATTTATTTCTTGAATTTAATACATTTAATTAAATTGAAAATTATATATCTAAGTTAATTTTCATCATGATACTTAAATATTGTTATTTTCATGATATTTAATTAAATATAAAATTATTTTAAGTTGGAAATTTTCTTTAAAATTTCATAACAACTTAAATTTGAATAATTCTCAAAATATATTTTATTTTATTAATCTTTTTCCCACAATTTCGAAATTGCATTTCTTTAATGCAGAAATTTCGAATTTTATTTGAAAAATAAATTAAAGTTGAAATTTTTTTTTGACCAACTTAAATCAATGATTTTTTCAGTTAATGATTAATTAAAATAAATGAACTAAAATATATTATAATTAGAAAATGAATTAATTTATCAATGAAAGTCTAGATAGATATTATCTGTTTTGCTTGAAGTATATTTCTAGTGATATTTAATTAAATAGAAAATTAATATTTAAGTTGATTCTTAATCATGATACTTAAATATTTGAAATTTTTCTTAAATATTTAATTAAATAGGAAAATTATATTTTTGTTGAAAATTAATTTGGGCCAACATAAAATTAAGATATTCCAGGATTTATTTTTATTTTATTTTAACAAGCAATTTCGAAAATTGTATTCTTAAATACTTCAATTTTCGAAATGCAATATATATTTATAGAAAATTAAATTTGAGATGTAAATTAATTAAAATTAATTTTGAAACAACTTAAATTGAATAATTTTCTAAATATTTATTAAAAAATTATTACTAAGATGGAAATAATTCATGTTATTTTCATATCCATCTAAGTATAATTTATAAATATTAAATTAAAATTTATATTTAAAATTTTTTATTCTAAATTGGAAATTTAATAAAATAAATATATATTTAAAATGAATTGATTAAAATAAATAATAGAAGAAAAGACACTTTAAATAATGAGCTTTATTATTATTAGGATATTCGATCTCCATTGTTGGTTTAACATAGCTATTGTTTTAGTGAGTAATCCTCCCTAATGGAGGAACGTTCATTAGCAAGTTAGCGTCGTTTAGTCTCGAAAGATAAGTATTTTAGTAAGTTTTTTATATTAGTATTGATCACCCTAATGGTGGCAACTGTATAAGACTTACATAAGTATGAAACAAAGGTGGAAGCTCATAAGATAGAATAGCCTTGACTCTCGCCTAAACGGGACAACGCTGGATTCCAATCTTGATCGAATAAAAGGTAGCTAGAATGTTTATCATTTTAGATGAGCTGACAACTCTATTCAATGGATGGTAGCTTTGACTCTCGCCTAAACGGGACACCTATATCAGTTTGTTGAAGACCTTGGTAATTATTTAGGATTGTTTAGTATTTTCACTTGTCATTCCTACTTGCTATGTGTTTAGTAATTTCTGAATTGTATATGAATTTATATTGAACCATGTTATATTCTGTTATTAAATTGTAGTTTAATTTTGAATCTTCATTGTTGGTCTAACTTGGTTTGTTGTTCTAATGGGACAAATCCCTAATGGATTGTCAACTATTAGACAAACATAATAATGTTAGCTTTCGAAAGATAAATATTATAAATGCAACATCTAGCTGTTAATCAATTGATGACACCTTAGACTAGTATCTACAATATGAAACAAGAAGATTGTATAAATAAGATTACTTTCAGTCTCGAAGCATCGTTGGATTCTTATTTAAAACGAAATTATCCTAATTCCTCTTAGCTTATTCATTTCGAATTAGCTCAATAACATATCATTGGATGAATGGTCTATAAATCATTTCATGTCATATTTTCTCTTAAGAATTTTAATGACACTTTTGATTATATTCCCGAAATTATATCCCGAATTGATATAAATCCTCAATCTTAGAAATCTCCTACTTGTATGGGCAAATCAGACTTAGAGTTAAATTAGTAGTGGTGGTCCAAGAAGGAATTACTCATTATATTTGGTATAAATTTAAGTCTTTGACTATAAATTTTAGATTCCAATTTTTTTTTAATACAATAGAGTTTCACTTTCACAAGTGTTTAATAACCATTTTCTATCAATGGATTCAAACTGTATGGAATATGAGTTAAGTATTCTGTGACCAGGATCCACTTGCACTATTCTAAGAACTCTTTGATGTAACTAAACCTAAGTCATCAAAAGACTACAACCGTATTTTTTTTTAATCTATGGCATTTGTATCTTGTTCGTAGTGGATTTGACAAGATCAATCTCTGCAAAGAGTTAATATGCCTATATCCACTGAAAGTAGTTCATCTCATTCGCAGATGGATGTACATTCAGGGGTGGATATGAGTTTTTCGTTGTATTCCTAAAACGTAACTCTAGATTATACCTTATGCAAAGAAATTTGAAATGTTTGAAAAATTTCATAAATTTCTAGTAATGGTTAAAACCATTAAGGTAAGTGGTTAAAGATCTTGCGAACTGATAGGGGTGGAGAAATAGTTAGTAGATATGCAGTTCAAAGGTCATTAAATTGATTTTTGAATTATATCAAAACTTACCTCCCCAGAAATTTCGAGTTGCATATTGATGATTAGTTACTAGTCGTTGCCTAAATCCTTCTATGGTAATACAATTTCAGAATGATGTAATGGTGGTATACTTAATGTAAATCATTACTAGATTCATGGATGACCTATCAAAATCTTAAGAAAAGCTAGAACTGTTAACCATGGTTTGTTAGCTATTCTAAGTGATTGGGTGGACCATCCCATAGTCAATAGATAAGAAAGTGTTTGTTCAAACAAATACTACTTTTCTAAGAAAATGAATAAGTTTGAAAAACAAGTAGCAAATAAAGGAGATATTTTTCTTGATTCCAAAAGTGTTCTATCATCTTATATAACATATGATGATCCCACTGCCTCTGTTGTCTTGTCACAACCGAAGAGATCAATACCATTTAGTTTTCTTCGACATAATTCACGGTACCTTGTCGTAGTGGGAGAGTTTCTAGGAACTCACCTTCTTATGACTTGGGAGACACTAGTGATTAAAATCTATTGTAAGTTTAAACAATGGATTGTCAAGATAAGAAACTAAGAAGAAAGCCAATAGAACTATGGTTTAATCCATTCACGTGGAGTAACCTAAAGTTTTCTGTTACAAGGACATAAAAGGAAATTTTCATTTATAAGTCTATTCAATGGACTTAACAAAACTTCTTGTTCCTAGTATTATAGGTTTGAGTTTATCTAAACCTATGGCTTGTTGTATACCTGGTAATTACTTACTCTAATGCAAGCAACTTACTTTAGTAAGATGCTTAAGCATTATCTTTCTAATGGCAATCTATAGAAGCTTCTCGACTTCTAGGCATATATTTTATTTATCTAAGGAAAAGTCTCAACTATTCCAGAAAAGATAAAGCCATGAAAGAATTTCTTAAATCAACAGTGAGAGGTCTTAGAAATGCTTCTGTATGCCTTAGACCAGACACCTACTGTTGAGTGGGAGTAATGAGTAGGTATCAGATTAATCCAGGAGGAGAACATTGGAAGACAATCAAGTAAATCTTAAGATTAAGAAGAGGAATTATATGTTAGTCAATAAGGGTGTGTTTAAAACTCTTAGACTACACCACATTAGATTTCGAAATTTGCCTTTGTGTTAGAAAATGTTTCTGATAAGATGGTGATTACTCTGGGAGTGGAATAGTGATTTTGGAGAAGTGTAAAAACCTATCTGAAGTCTCTAGGTCTACCAGAAAGGGAGTGAATGTTAAAGTTGCAGGAAAGGTACTTATTCAGTCTAAGGAAAATTCTATACATTTTTGGCACCATTCCAAATTGCCTAAACTACTAGTGTTATTTCTCTATTAACGAAAAGTAGTTGCCAAAAGTATAGAATCTAGTATCCCAAGAGAGTAGACATATAGAGAGGAATTTCACATTATCAACGATTTTGTGATTAAGGAAGAGTAATAGTGGAGAAAAGGTTGTGGTTAATTCAACCTTTCAGATCCTCTTACAAGGAGTTTACTACTACTACACTTGATTTGTATATCAAGGTGTTTAGATTATTTGAAATGCACATTTTGTTTTATATTAGTGCAAGTGGGAGTTTGTTGGATTTTATGCCCTAAATAAAACTCATTTCAATATAATCAGATTTACTTATTAATATAGATCAGAAATAATATTTAATGTTGCATGGTTCACATGATTTATTTCATGATTATATGTACATAATGTATGAATTCATCTGAAACCCTTTTCACATACTTGATCCTGTTTATTGTGCTGTCAACACATTGGAAAGTAAACATGACTATGTGAATAAAGTTTCCTAGATTTATCAGACATAGGGTTTTACTGATATGATAATCTACAACAGAGTTTACTTGCAGTTGGAGAAATGTTATGTTCTTTCCAGAGCATTGGTTAAAGTAAAGCTCAGGTTGGATGCATGGAGTATGCATTGGAAGGGACCAATATTGAACTCTGACGTAGATTTATTAAACTTACCGTAATATCTATTCAAGTCAATATCGCCTAGTTGATCCTAGATCAAATGATCTTAATCCAATTATGATTAGGTTCAATCTCAAGAGGCTATTCGTGTTCTTTGATTTGTTAGTTAAGCCTACTTTTAGGTCAGGGTGATACGTACATTTTGGGAACACGGTGGTGCGATTGAGTGGGAGCGCTAACATAAACATGGAATCTATAGCTTCTATCTGGCGAATAGTAAGTAAAGGATGATCTCCTTCGAGCTTGACCAAACGAAAATAAATGGTGGAGATCTCATTTCACATAAGCTGAAATATCATTTATAAGGGGTTAAGTGTTTTAAGGATTAAATACATTGTAGGGTGTAACGGTAATCTAATCTCTTTACAGTGTAGATCATTCACATAGAGGATCATTGATCAAATTAGGATTATAACAATGGATAACTAATGATGTGTCTATATGGTGGAACATATAGAGCATTCTATATACTGAGAGTGTAATTCTAAGTTCTATGTGTGGATTCAACGAAGAATTAATAAGTTAGTGAATTTTAGTAATAAATTCTTGATCTACTTATTGGAAGCTCGGTTATATAGACCCATGGTCCCTGCAATAGTTGAGATAATATTGCTTGTAAGACTCATATAATTGGTTTTGATTAATCAATTATAATTCTCAGATTAGACTATGTCTAATTGTGAATTTTTCACTAAATAAAGGCGAAATTGTAAAGTAATAGTTTTAGGGGCATATTTGTTAATTATGATACTTTGTATGGTTCAATTAATAAATATGATAAATGACAATATTATTTAATAATTATTTATAGTTATTAAATAGTTAGAATTGGCATTTAAATGGTTGAATTAGAAAATTGGGGTTTTTGAGAAAATGAGATGCAGAAAAGATAAAACTGCAAAATTGCAAAAAGTGAGGCCCAAATCCACTTGCCATGGCCGGCCACTTTTGTAGGGAATTTAAACTGATGTTTTCATTATTTTTATGCCAAATAATTCAAACCTAACCCTAGTGGAATGCTATAAATAGATAGTGAAGGCTTCAGGAAAAATATACACTTAATTTTCTACTTTTTCATTCAGAAAAAACTGAGCCTTTCTCTCTCCCTATCTTTGGCCGACCCACTCTCTCTCTCTCTTCTTCCTTGAATTTTGAAATTCTTAGTGTGAGAGTAGTGCCCACACACAGCAAGTGATACCTCAATCATAGTGAGGAAGATCGTGAAGAAAGACTTTCAGCAAGAAGGAGTTTCAGCACTAAAGAATCAGAGAAAGAGATGCAGGTTCAAATATTGATAATGCTCTGCTACAGAAAGGAATCAAGGGCTAGATATCTGAACGGAACGAGACATTATATTCCGCTGCACCCAATGTAAGGTTTACTAAACTTTATATGTGTTTATTTCATCGTTTTAGAAAGTTCATATTTAGGGTGTTAAACAACATACTTGTGAGTAGATCTAAGATCCTGGTAAAATAATTTCCAACAACATGATAGTATAATTGAGTGGGAGCGCTAACATAAATATGGAGTCTATAATTTCTATAGGAATTTAGAAGTGAAACGATGATATCCTTCGAGCTTGGCTAAACAGAGATAAATGGTTCAGATCTCATTTCACTTTGCTGAAATATCATTTATACGGAGCTAAGTGTTTTAAGGATAAAATACATTGAAGGTGTAACGGTAATTTAGTGCCTATTCAATGTAGATCATCTATTAGAGGGTCATTGATCAAATTAGGATTATAACAATGGATAATTAATAGCGTATCTATATCGTGGAACATATAGAGCATTCTATATGACTGAGAGTGCAATTCCAAGTTCTAAGTGTGGATTCAATAAGGAATTAATAAGTTAGGGAATTTACTTGGTAAATTCGGTTCGGCTTATTGGAAGCTCGGTTTTATAGGCCCATGGTCCCCATACTAGTTGAGACCATACTGCTTGTAAGACTCAGTTAATTGATTTTAATTAATCAATTATAATTCTAAAGTTTGACTATGTCTACTTTATGAATTTTCACTAAGCAAGGGCAAAATTGTGAAGAAAAGAGATTCTAGGTTTTATTTATTAATTAAGGGACTTTATATGTCCAATTAATAAATATATTAAATGATAATATTATTTAATAATTAATTTTTAGTTATTAAATAATTAGAATTGGCATTTAAATGGTTGAATTGGAAAATTGACATTTTTGAAAAAATGAGATGCAGAAATGACAAAATGGCAAAATTGCAAAGTGAGGCCCATTATCCATATCATGGCCGGCCACTATGCAAGTATTTTACCGTTTATACTTTCATTATTTTAATGTCATATAATTCAAACCTAAACCTAGATGGCTTACTATAAATAGATAGTGATGGCTTAGGAAATAATGATATGCATCTTATTCTTTTCAGAGAAAAACCTGAGCCTCCTATTCTTTCTCTATAGCCGCCACTCTTCTTCTCTTTTCTTCTCTTCAATTTCGAAATACCCTAGTGATAGAGTAGTGCCCACACACATCAAGTGGTATCTCAATCATAGTGTGGAAGATTGTGTAGAATCCAACCAATAAGAAGGAGAATCAGCATCAAAGAAGGAGAGAAAGAGATCCAGGTTCAGATCTTGATTATGTTCTGCTACAGAAAGGAAACAAGGGCTAGAGATTTGAACGGAAGGAGTCATTATATTCCGCTGCACCCAATGAAAGGTTTCCTAAACTTTATATGTGTTTATTTCATTGTTTTAGAATTCATATTAGGATGTTAATGAAACATACATGGTAGTAAATCTAGATCGTGGTAAAATAATTCTAACATTAATAACATCGGATTGTGGTCTTTGAACATCTTATACTGTACCCATGCACTCAGTATCGCTACCATACTACTATTAGTAGCATATGAATCACATAAATAATATGCATATAATACACATACACATACACATACACATACACATACATATATATTCTATGCTAATCTTATCTCGTTTCTGAATTCAAGTGTGTCGGTCGACCTGAATGAAAAATTATGCGCTGAACGGAGGCCCTATGTCACAATCACGTAAAATGGGCAAACAACTTTCTAAGACTTTTTTGGGAACCTAAACACAAAACTAGAAGTTTCCATATCAATAAATAGCATGGCAATGTTGGAAATTATTTTACCAGGATCTTAGATCTACTCACAAGTATGTTGATTAACACCCTAAATATGAACTTTCTAAAACGATGAAATAAACACATATAAAGTTTAGAAAACCTTACATTGGGTGCAGTGGAATTAAATGTCTCCTTCCGTTCAGATATCTAGCCCTTGATTCCTTTCTGTAGCAGAGCATTATCAATATCTGAACTTGGATCTCTTTCTCTGATTCTTTAGTGCTGAAACTCCTTCTTTTTGAATGTCTTTCTTCACGATCTTCCTCACTATGATTGAGGTATCACTTGCTGTGTGTGGGCACTACTCTAACACTAAGAATTTTAAAATTGAAGAGGGAAGGAAGAGAGCAAGGTGGCGGCTAAAGATAGGGAGAGAGAGAGGCTCAGTTTTTTTTGAATGAAAAGTCAAAAGAAAAGTGTTGAAATTTTGTGTAAATTTCCTGAAGCCTTCACTATCTATTTATAGCATTCCACTAGGGTTAGGTTTGAATTATTTGGCATTAAAATAATGAAAATATCAGAGGGAAAACCCTAAAAAAGTGGCCGGCCATGCCAAGTGGATTTGGGCCTCACTTTTTGCAATTTTGCAGTTTTATCTTTTCTGCATCTGATTTTCTCAAAAACGCCAATTTTCAAATTCAACCATTTAAATGCCAATTCTAACTATTTAATAACTATAAATATTTATCAAATAATATTGTCATTTATCATATTTATAAATTGAACCATACAAAGTATCATGATTAACAAATATGCCCCTAACACTCTTTCTTTACAATTTCGCCCTTACTTAGTGAAAAATTCACAAATAGACATAGTCTAATTTGAGAATTATAATTGATTAATCAAAACCAATTATGTGAGTCTTACAAGCAATATTATCTCAACTAGTGCGGGGACCATGGGTATATATAACCGAGCTTCCAATAAGCAGATCATTTATCACCTAAATTCACTGACTTACTAATTCTTCGTTGAATCCACGCATAGAACTTAGAATTGTACTCTCAGTATATAGAATGCTCTATATGTTCCACCATATAGACACATCATTAGTTATACATTGTTATAATCCTAATTTGATCAATGATCCTCCATATGAATGATCTACACTGTAAATGGATTAGATTACCGTTACACCCTACAATGTATTTATCCTTAAAACACTTAACCTCGTATAAATGATATTTCAGCTTATGTGAAATGAGATCTCCACCATTTATTTTTGTTTGGTCAAGCTCGAAGGAGACCATCCTTTACTTACTATTCGCCAGATAGAAGCTATAGATTCCATGTTTATGTTAGCGCTCCCACTCAATTGCACTACCGTGTTCCCAAAATGTACGTATCACCCTGACCCAAAAGTTGGCTTAACTAACAAATCAAAGAACACGAATAGCCTCCTGAGATTGAGCCTAATCATAAAGGGATTAAGATCATTTGATCTAGGATCAACTAGGCGATATTGACTTGAATAGATATTACGGTAAGTTTAATAAATCTAAGTCAAAGTTCAATATCGGTCCCTTCTGATGCATACTCCATGCATCCAACCTGAGCTTTACTTTAACCAATGCTCTGGAAAGAACATAGCATTTCTCCAAATGCAAGTAAACTCTGTTGTAGATTATCATATCAGTAAAACCCTATATTTGATAAATCTAGGAAACTTTATTCACATAGTCATGTTTACTTTCCAATGTGTTGACAGCACAATAAACAGGATCAAGTATGTGAAAAGGGTTTCAAATGAATTCATACATTATGTACATATAATCATGAAATAAATCATGTGAACCATGCAACATTAAATTTTATTTCTGATCTATATTAATAAGTAAATCTGATTATATTGAAATGAGTTTTATTTAGGGCATAAAACCCAACAGGCAATACCCTATATATCGAGGAAACATGAGAAAAACAACTATATGGGAAAACTACCTGAAAAATGGGAGGTCGTTTCTATAAAATTGGCAGACTGTTTTTGTAAAAACGGCAAGCCATTTTTCTAGGTTCTCTTTCCGAAAAAATGGTAGATCGTTTCCATAGAAACAACCTGCCATTTTCTTCTGTTGAAAACAACAAGGCCTCAAAACAACCCCAATTTGACCCCCAAACTTCAACATGAGCTCTAAATAACCCAATAACAACATAATAGACTAGTTCCAAGCAACAAAACCTCAAAATACATAATAATTCAAAAACTACCATTGTTGAGCCAAGTTTGAGTTCAAGAACTCAAACTTGATCAACTCCACAAATAATTAATAAAACAACCTTAAATATGCTTTAAACAACATCATGAAACTTCATAAGTCAACCCAATAAAACCTAGGGTCAGACAGAACCTAAGCCCCAACTTTGCATGTTCAAAAACTAAAGGTAAGTTATCAAAACTTAAGGAAATAGGTTCTAGAGCTTTACCTTTGAATCAAACTTCCAATTCCCTTCAATTCTTTACTGAAAATCACTAGAATTAGATGAGCAAAGTGGTTGGTCCTCTTGGTTCTTCTAGGGTCAAAAATGGAGGAGAAAAAGAGAGAATGAGATAGCACTTTGTTTATTCTTTAATTTTCCTTTTTTCTATTTCTCTTAATTAATGAATCACATAATATATTCAGCATAAAACAAAACATAGGAATTTCTACTAACTCCACTACAAGACAACATCTCAATAAATGGCAAATTTCAATTTCCCCTTACTTCACACTTAAGCAATCTATAGGCCTATGGGTAAAATGATCTAAAATCATAATCCTGCCTAACCCCGATATTCCAAATATCAACATATGAATACCCTACTAAAAAAAAAGGTTCTAAGCTAACCCATGTGGCTAAATCGGCCATCTATCGCATATTCCATCGTACCAAGCAAAAATCATAAAATTATAAATTTCACATTTAGCATAAATAATACACATAGAGTTTAATAAAATTTCTAAAATTGAGAAATTATAACCCTAAATTCCTATTTTCTAAAAAGTTGGACCCACAACAAATATTGTAACACCCTAACTATTTTAGGCATGTTAACGTAATTTTAAACTTAACTGTGCAGCTCGTTGCTAATCAATGAGTTTGTTGAAAATTGTGATTAATTAAAATTTTACTTAATTAATTGTAAACATAAAATAACATACATATATAATTTTGGGATCCCGTTTACAAAAGCATTTACAAAATTTTCACTGTACATATACAAAAGTTTGTTGCCTAGCGACTATATAAAATAAGCCCTGATATCCCAAAGACCGTACGCTTCAGGCCTAACCGCCCCGACATGTACAATCTCCATCTGCTCGCTCTCACGGCTGCTCCGCCTTAGTCTTCCCCTTACCTACACATGGAAATAGCAACTGTGAGTTAACATACTCAGTAAGAAAAGCATAAATAAAACATAATAATGACCCGGGTTATAATCAGGCATCCATACACCCAACCATAACCCTATCCATGTGTCCCATACGATGCTGAGTCTAGAACGTTCATACGACATACTATCGACCATAATATCAACCTATACTTAATATGCTAGTCATACTCTAACCATACTGATGTGATAGCATTGATCAGTATTTGAGCCAAACATACATTTATCAATATCCAGTACAACTCTGTGTATATTGATACTGCTATCAATGTACTCTAACAGGCATAAATAATATGTATGCTAAACATGTAAACACATATGCATAACATTATACTAATCTTACCTTGTTTCTGAATTCAGGTGTGTCGACCAACCTGAGTGGAACAACTGCTCGGTGAATTACAGGCCCCTAAATCACATAATTTGTAACACGGGTAAGTAACACGCTAAATCACATCCGTGGACTTAGGTTTTAAACCAAAAGTTTTCCTACTGAAAGTTAACATGGAAATGCCCTAAACTGTCAAGGAATTAACCAACTAAAGCTCTGAAACTAACACGAATCGACAACACGAAAAGTTCGGGAACCCAGCTGCTGATCCGGTTAACCAGTTTTACAGGGTCTGTAAAACCAGTTAACCGGTTTTACACTAGGTAAACCAAAAATTTCGAAACTTGACCAATTTGAACCCAAATCAAACCAAACCTTCCAGACCTGCTTAATACTCCCCAATAAACATATTCCAAGCAACAAAACAACTAAACAAGCCCAGAATAAAAATCTACCATTAAAGAGCCAAACTTGAGTTCTTAAACTCAAAGTTTGCTCAAACCCTAAAAGAACCACCAAAACCACTTCAATTCAACATATAAAACCCTAAATAAACTTCAGAAAACAAACTCAAACACTGCATACTACCACAGACTCCTAAATCAAGCAATTCATGCAAAAAACCCAACTATAAACATAAGAAAACTAAAGAGAAAGGTGTCAAAGCTATTACCTTCAAAGGATTCACCAAGAATCAACTATACACCAGCAAAAACAAGATGAAGAACACCACAAGCTGTTGGTTCTCCAAGGGTTTCGAGAGAGATAGAGTGAAGAGAGATAAATGGGTTTCTTTGATTTTCTAATTTTGGCTAAAATAAGATAAAGCTTATGTTTATCTAATTAATTTAAGGGATAAAAATCGGAATAACATATTCTACTAAAGTCCACTAAAGGACAAGAAATCAATTAGGCAAAATGACCATCTTGCCTTCCACTTAACCAAAAAGTCACAAAACCACTTAGGGGTAATTTGGTCATTTTTAAAATCTTGACTATTCCTAACATTCCCAATGTCTAACTATATTGCCCCGCTATACTAAAAATACTAAAATGTGATTCTAATAGCCAAACGTCGCGTTCCAATGTTGTCGGGTACAAAACATGCAAAAATATGAAATTTAATATATGACATATAAATGCATTCTAAATTCAAATAAATCTCTGTTAAATGATAATTCATAACTAATATGCAAGTTTCATAATTAAACCCTATTTATCTGCTAATTTCTAAATTAAAGATAAGCAGTCTTTACAAATACAATCATACACAAACATAAATTATTAATAATTATATCTAATTACCTTACTAATCCATAATCTAATCATGCGGTTATTACAATTATCCTCCCGTTAAAAGGATTTTTTTTTTCTCAAAATCTAACCTGAACAACTCTGGATATTGAGTCCTCATATTGGACTCTAACTCCCAAGTAGCTTCCTCTAGAGTACTTTGACCAAAGCTATGGTCTTGTTCCGAAGAACCTTGTAACGCCCTAATGCTAAGGCACGCTACAGTGCTTTTTCAATTACAGTGCAATCTTTGCTAATCAAAGAATTTTCTTGAAAAACGTGTCAAATTAAAACTTTTATATTAAATATTAAACTTTATATTATATCAAAATATTTACAAGTGACGGGATCCTATTTTCAAACTTCTAAAACATAATATACCAAAATACATATTAATCAGGTCGCATAGCGACTACAAAATACAATTCCCAAATGTCCCAAGACCAAACACTCCAGGTCGCGCTGCTTCGACATGTAGAATCTCATCCTAGCTCAGGTTCACTCTTGTTCAGCTTTCGCCTTTCCTTTACCTACACATGGAAGCAGAACTGTGAGTCGACAGACTCAGTAAGAAAAGCATATAACTTATCATATAATTTTTGACTTGTATTTAGGCGCCCATACACCTATTTACAAGGCTCAATAGATGAGTAAGAACGTTCAATACTTGGGTATAGCCACTATACCACATACACTACGTACCTCACTGTACGAGTGTTGGTAGGGTTTGTTTCATACCCTGAGTACCACTGGGTGATATACCACGCATACTAAGTGTTGGAATTATGTTACCAAGATCTTAGATCTACTCACAAGTATGTTGATTAACAACCTAAATACGAACTTCTAAAACGATAATAAGTAAACACATATAAAGTATGAGAAACCTTACATTGGGTGCAGCAGAATAATATGTCTCCTTCAACTCAGATCTCTAACCCTTGTATCCTTTCTGTTGTAGAGTATAATCAAGATCTGAGTCTGAATGTCCTTCTCTTGGATTTGATCTTTCATAGTCTTCCAAACTATGATTGAGGTATTGTTTGTTGTGTGTGGGCACTACTCTTTCACTAGGATTTCAAAATTGTATCTCTCTTGTATGTATGTTTCTCTACCAGAAGAAGAAGAGATGGGCAGTTATATATAGAGAAAAGGGAAGCTCAACTTTCTGAAAGAGGCAGTTTCCTGAATTACTGACTAATTGCCCAGTTGCCTTATTTGGTGTGAGCCACCACTTTCCATTTATAGATAACTGCTAGGTTTAGGTTAGTAATTATTTGGCATTAAAAAATTAAAAATAATAATTGGAAAATGCACACACAAGTGGCCGGCCATGGTGTGATTGGGCCTCACTTGGATTTTGCAGTTTCTACAATTTTATTTCTATTTTCCCAAAAATGTCAATTTTCCAATTCTGCCATTTAAATGCCAAAACTAATTATTTAATAACTAAAATAGATTATTAAATAATATTGTCATTTAACATAATTATTAATTAGACATATAGAGTCTCTTAATTAATAAATAAACCTAGAATCTCTTTTCTTTACAATTTTACCCCTACTTAGTGAAAATTCACAAATTAGACATAGTCTAACTTTTAGAATGATAATTGATTAATCATAAATCAATTATTGAGTCTTACAAATAGTATGGTCTAAACTAGAATGGGGACCATGGATCTATATTGTTGAGCTTCCAATAAGTCGAACCGAATTTACCAAGTAAACTCCCTAACTTATTAATTCCTTGTTGAATCCACTCTTAGAACTTGGAATTGCACTCTTAGTAGTGCTGGTCCAAGATATAATTACTCATAATATTTGGTATAAATTTAAGTCTTTGACTTTAATTTTAGATTCCAAACAGAAATTTTCTTATATTTCTAATTCCAAGATGCAATACAGTTACACCTTCACAAGGGTTTAATATCCATCTTCTATTAATGGATTCAAACTGTATGGAATATGAGTTAGGTATTCTGTGACCAGGATCCACTTGCACTATTCTGAGAATTCTTTGATGTAACTAAACCTAAGTCATCAAAAGACACTACCACATTTTTTTAATCTATGGCATTTGTATCTTGTTCATAGTGGATTTGACAAGATCAATCTCTGCAAAGAGTTAATATGCCTATATCCACTGAAAGTAGTTCATCTCATTCGCAGATGGATGTACATTCAGGGGTGGATATTAGTTTTTCGTTGTAGTTTTAAAACAATAACTCTAGATTATACCTTTTAGCAAGAAATTTGAAATTTTTGAAAAATTTCATTAATTTCTAGCAATGGTTAAAACCATTAAGGTAAGTGGTTAAAGATCTTGCGAACTGATAGGGGTGGAGAAATAGTTAGTAGATATGCAGTTCAAAGACCATTAAATTGATTTTTGAATTATATCCAAACTTACCTCCCCAGAAATTTTGAGTTACATGTTGATGATTAGTTACTAGTCGTTGCCTAATTCCTTCTATGGTAATACAATTTCAGAATGATGTAATGGTTGTATACTTAATGTAAATCATCACTAGATTCATGGATGACTTAATCAAAATCTTAAGAAAAGCTAGTCAATAGATAAGAAAGTGTTTGTTCAAACAAATACTACTTTTTTAAGACAATGACTAAGTCTGAAAATAAAGTAGCAAATAAAGGAGATATTTTTCTTGATTCCAAAAGTGTTCTATCATCTTATATGACATATGATGATCCCACTACCTCTATTGTCTTGTCACAACCGCAGAAACCAATACCATTTAGTTTTCTTAGACATAATTCACGGTACCTTGTCGTAGTGGGAGAGTTTCTAGGAACTCACCCTCTTATGACATGGGAGACACTAGTGATTAAAATCTATTGTGAGTTTAAACAATGGATTGTCAAGATAAGAAACTAAGAAGAAAAGCCAATAGAACTATGGTTTAATCTATTCACATGGAATAACTTAAAGTTTTCTATTACAAGGACATAAAAGGAAATTTTCTTTTATAAGTCTATTCTATGGACTTAACAAAACTTCTTGTTCCTAGTATTATAGGTTTGAGTTTATCTAAACCTATGGCTTGTGGTGAAGCATTTTCTTTCTAATGGCAATCTATAGAAGCTTCACAACTTCTTAGGCATAGATTTTATTTATCTAAGGAAAAGTCTCAACTATTCCAGAAAAGATAAAGCCATGAAAGAATTTCTTAAATCAACAATGAGAGGTCTTAGATATGCTTTTGTATGCCTTAGACCAGACACCTACTGTTGAGTGGGAGTAATGAGTAGGTATCAGATTAATCCAGGAGTAGAACATTGGAAGACAATCAAGTAAATCTTAAGATTAAGAAGAGGAACTATATGTTAGTCTATAAGGGTGTGTTTAAAACTCTTAGACTACACCACATCAGATTTCGAAATTTACCTTTGTGCTAGAAAATCTTTCTGATAAGATGGTGATTACTCTGGGAGTGGAATAGTGATTTTGGAGAAGTGTAAAAACCTATCTGAAGTCTCTAGGTCTACCTGAAAGGGATTGAATGTTAAAGTTGCAGGAAAGGTACTTATTCAGTCTAAGGAAAGTTCTATACATTTTTGGCACCATTCCAAATTGCCTAAACTACGAGTGTTATTTCCCTATTAACCAGAAGTAGTTGCCAAAAGTATAGAATCCAGTATCCCAAGAGAGTAGACATATAGAGAGGAATTTCACATTATCAATAATTTTGTGATTAAGGAAGAGTAATGGTGGAGAAAAGGTTGTGGTTAATTCAACCTTTCAGATCCTATTACAAGGAGTTTACTACTACTACACTTGATTTGTATATCGAGGTGTTGAGATTATTTGAAAAGCACTTTTTGTTTTATATTAGTGCAAGTGGGAGTTTGTTGGGTTTTATGCCCTAAATAAAACTCATTTCAATATAATCAGATTTACTTATTAATATAGATCAGAAATAACATTTAATGTTGCATGGTTCACATGATTTATTTCATGATTATATGTACATAATGTATAAATTCATCTGAAACCCTTTTCACATACTTGATCCTGTTTATTGTGCCGTCAACACATTGGAAAGTAAACATGACTATGTGAATAAAGTTTCCTAGATTTATCAGACATAGGGTTTTACTGATATGATAATCAACAACAGAGTTTACTTGCATTTGGAGAAGTGTTATATTCTTTCCAGAGCATTGGTTAAAGTAAAGCTCGGGTTGGATGCATGGAGTATGCATCGGAAGGGACCGATATTGAACTTTGACTTAGATTTATTAAACTTACCGTAATATCTATTCAAGTCAATATCGCCTAGTTGATCCTAGATCAAATGATCTTAATCCTGTTATGATTAGGCTCAATCTTGAAAGGCTATTCGTGTTCTTTGATTTGTTAGTTAAGCCTACTTTTAGGTCAGGGTGATACGTACATTTTGGGAACACGGTAGTGCAATTGAGTGGGAGCGCTAGCATAAACATGGAATCTATAGCTTCTATCTGGCGAATAGTAAGCAAAGGATGATCTCCTTCGAGCTTGACCAAACGAACATAAATGGTGGAGTACTCCTTTCACATAAGCTGAAATATCATTTATACGGGGTCAAGTGTTTAAAGGATAAAATACATTGTAGGGTGTAACGGTAATCTAATCCCTTTACAGTGTAGATCATTCATATAGAGGATCATTGATCACATTAGGATTATAACAATGGATAACTAGTGATGCGTCTATATGGTGAAACATATAGAGCATTCTATATACTGAGAGTGCAATTCTAAGTTCTATGCGTGGATTTAACAAAGAATTAATAAGTTAGTGAATTTTAGTGCTAAATTCTTGATCTACTTATTGGAAGCTCGGTTATCCTTAGTAATTACCAGGTATACCACAAGCCATAGGTTTAGATAAACTCAAACCTATAATACTAGGAACAGGAAGTTTTGTTAAGTCCATTGAATAGACTTATTACTAAAATTTCCTTTTATGTCCTTGTAATAGAAAACTTTAGGTTATTCCATGTGAATGGATTAAACCATAGTTCTATTGGCTTTCTTCGTAGTTTTTTATCTTGACAATCCATTACTTGTTTAAACTCACAATGGATTTTAATCACTAGTGTCTCCCAAGTCATAAGAAGGTGAGTTCCTAGAAACTCTCCCACTACGACAAGGTACCGTGAATTATGTCGAAGAAAACTAAATGGTATTGATCTCTTCGGTTGTGACAAGACAACAGAGGCAGTGGGATCATCATATGTTATATAAGATGATAGAACACTTTTGGAATCAAGAAAAATATCTCCTTTATTTGCTACTTGTTTTTCAGACTTATTCATTTTCTTAGAAAAGTAGTATTTGTTTGAACAAACACTTTCTTATCTATTGATTATGGGATGGTCCACCCCTAATCACTTAGAATAGCTAACAAACCATGGTTAACAGTTCTAGCTTTTCTTAAGATTTTGATTAGGTCATCCATGAATCTAGTAATGATTTACATTAAGTATACAACCATTACATCATTCTGAAATTGTATTACCATAGAAGGATTTAGGCAACGACTAGTAACTAATCATCAATATGCAACTCGAAATTAAGTTTGGATATAATTCAAAAATCAATTTAATGATCTTTGAACTGCATATCTACTAACTATTTCTCCACCCCTATCAGTTCGCAAGATCTTTAACCACTTACCTTAATGGTTTTAACCATTACTAGAAATTTATGAAATTTTTCAAACATTTCAAATTTCTTTGCATAAGGTATAATCTAGAGTTACGTTTTAGGAATACAACGAAAAACTCATATCCACCCCTGAATGTACATCCATCTGCGAATGAGATGAACTACTTTCAGTGGATATAGGCATATTAACTCTTTGCAGAGATTGATCTTGTCAAATCCACTATGAACAAGATACAAATGCCATATATTAAAAAAAAATGTTGTAGTGTCTTTTGATGACATAGGTTTAGTTACATCAAAGAGTTCTTAGAATACTGCAAGTGGATCCTGGTCACAGAATACCTAACTCATATTCCATACAGTTTTAATCCATTAATAGAAGATGGATACTAAACACTTGAGAAAGTGTAACTGTATTGTATTCTGGAATTAGAAATATAAGAAAATTTCTATTTGGAATCTAAAATAAAAGTCAAAGACTTAAATTTATACCAAATATAATGAGTAATTCTATCTTGGACCAGCACTACTAATACAAACTCTAAGTCAGATTTGCCCATACAAGTAGGAGATTTCTAAGATTGAGGATTTATATCAATTGGGAATAGAATTTCGGGATTATAATCATATGCGTCATTTAATTTCTTAAGAGAAAATATAATGACTTGAAATGATTTATAGACCATTCATCCAATGATATATTATTGAGCTGATTCGAAATGAATAAGCTAAGAGGAATTAGGATAATTTCGTTTATAAATAAGAATCCAACGATGCTTCGATTAGCGAAAGACAAAGTAATCTTATTTATGTAATCTTCTTGTTTCATATTGTAAAAATACTAGTCTAAGGTGTCATCAATTGATGAACAGCTAGATGTTGCATATACAATATTTATCTTTCGAGATCTTACATTATTATGTATGTCTAATGGTGAAAATCCATTAGGGATTTATCTCATTAGAAAAACAAACATGTTAGACCAACAATGAAGATTCGAAATTAAACTACAACTTAATAACAGAAAATAACATGGTTCGATATAAATTCATACACAATTCAGAAATTATAAACATATAGCAAGTAGGAATGACTAGGGAAAATACTAAAACATACAATCCTAAATAATTTCTAAGGTTTTCAACAAACTGATACAAAGGTCCCTAAGAGGGCGAGAGTCAAAGTATCATTTATTGAATAGAGTTGTCAGCTCATCTAAAATAGAAACCATTCTAGCAACCTTTTATTCGATCAAAATAAGAATCCAACGTTGTCCCGGTAGGCGAGAGTCAAGGTTATTCTTATTTTATGAGCTTCCACCATTGTTTCATGTTTTATGAGTTTATCTCTAAGTAGTCACCGTAGGGGAGAGTCTAAATAGAGACGAAAACTCACAAAACACTTATCAAATGAAATCTTACGGTGTTAAATGCGTTCAACGAATAACCATCCATAGGGGGACGAAGTCTAGCGTCTCGAGGTTATATTGAAAACATTTAACTTTTGTAAGACCAACAATGGAGATCGAATATCTTAATAATAATCAAGCTCATTATTTAAAGTGAGTTGTATTTTCTTTGATTCTCTTTATTTAATTTATTTATTTTAAATATATATTTATTTAAAATTTCCAATTTAGAATGAAAAATTCTAAATATAAATTTTAATTTAATATTTATAAATTTTACTTAGATGGATATGAAAATAACATGAATTATTTCCATCTTAGTAATAATTTCAAATAAATATTTAGAAAAATATTCAATTTAAGTTGTTACAAAATTAATTTAAATTAATTTAAAACTCAAATTTAATTTTCTATATATATATTTTGCATTTCGAAAAATTAAAGTATTCAAGGATACAATTTTCGAAAATGCAAGTTAAAATAAAAATTAATCCTGGAAAAATTATTCTAATTTAATGTTGGCCAAAAATTAATTAATAAAATTAATTTACAACAAAAAATATAATTTTCCTATTTAATTAAATATATAAGAAAAATTTCAAATATTTAAGTATGATGATGAAAATCAACTTAAATATTAATTTTCTATTTAATTAAATACACTAGAAAAATACTTCAAGCAAAAATATCATCTATCTAGATTTTCCTTTGACTAATTAATTCAATTTCTAATAACATATTTTAATTCAATTTATTTTAATTAATCATTAAATGAAAAAATTATTGATTTAAGTTGGTCCAAAATTAAAATAAATAATTTACAACTTTAATCTATTTTTCAATAAAATTCGAAATTCCAGCATTTAAGAAATGCAATTTCGAAATTTGATTAATAAAATAAAGAAAAAATATATTTTGAAAATTATTTAAATTTAGTTGAAAAAATAAATTTCAACTAAAAATAATTTTCTATTTAATTAAGTGTCATGAAAAAGAAATATTTAAGTATGATGATGAGAATCAACTTAGATATTTAATTTTCAAGTTAATTAAATTCAAGAAATAAATAATTAAGTGTAGAGAAGGCTTAATTATTAATCTCTAGTTTAATACTAGGAAAAAATATACTTAAAATAAATTGTACCAAAATTAATTATATAAATAATTAATTTCACAATGTATAATATTTTCTTTTTAAATATTAGAAATAATAAGTAGTCTAGAAATAACTATCTAGAAAATATCTTATTTGACTAAGTATCTTTTCCACAAAATTTGAAAAAATATCTAATTTAGGTTGTATTAGAAAAAATCTAGAACCTAAATATTTTTTAAATTTAAATTTAATTAAATATCAAAAATTAAGTTGTAACCACTTAATTTGAAAATATTCTATTTTAAGTTAATATTCGAAAATATATTAACTTAAAAAATATCTAAAATATTCCATTTTAAGTTAATATTCGAAAAGATATTAACTTAAAAAATATCTAAAATATTCCATTTTAAGTTAATATTCGAAAAGATATTAACTTAAAAAAATATCTAAAGAATCTTAATAACCAATGCCTAAAATTCCTCAACTTAATTTTAAAATTTTAAATCCAAAAGATATTCAGATTTAAGTTGGTTAGTTGAAGATAACTAAATATCAACTTAAAGAGGAATATTTAATGAAAAATTTAAATTAAGCTCCAGAAAGAATCTAGATGGTTATAATTCTATATTTAATTAAATACAAGAAAATACATATAGTTTAGCTTAGAATAAATAATTCTTTAAACTATAATTTTCTTAAATTAATTTCAAAATAAATGAAATTAATTATGTTGCTAATCAATTTTATTAGGTTAAACTAGTTTAATTAACCTAGTACAGTTATTCAAATCAGGCGAATGGGCCTTCACAATTGGAGTGGTTCATGTGAGGGGGTGCTTGGTTCAGTATGTCGTACCCACTACTATGGCTCCCAACTCTCACACAAGGCCCAAAAGAGAGGAATTTAACCTTAATAAGAACAACTGTTATTAATTGGATAGGCCCAAAAACTAAATGTGCCTAAATAAATTCTATCAAGAACTATGATAATTTATTTTAGCAACAGCAACCTATATGCATCTATAATAAAATTAAACACATAGGCTCACATAGGCTCACACAGGCACACTTTGGATGGGTCCTATCATGTTGCTAGGTCATACACAGATGAAAGAAGATTGTAAATATACCTGTTACAAATTATTAACTTGACCAAGGGAGCCATCAGATCATTAGATCTGGCAAAAAGTAACCATGGCTATTGGCAATCAAGTAATAATAGGTTTTGAAAACTTACAAACAAGCTAAAACACATACTCCTGCAACAAGGTTAGCTGGATAGTTGGATGTAGGATTTATTTAATTTTAAATTAAATAATTAATTTCGAAATAATTAATTAAATAAATAAAATATTTATTTTCGAAAAATTAAAATAAAATAAAAAAAATTCGAAAATTTTTAAAAAAATTTAAATTTAAAATTAAACCTACAATTTTGAAAAAATTAGGTTTCAACCAACCTAAATATCATTTCAAAAATTTGCTAACTACTTTTAAAATTTAAATGTTATTTTATAAATAAAAATTAAATAAAAAATTAGAAAAGATAAATTAATATCTTTTTCAGATTTTAAATGTAATTTAAATAAATAAAATAACAAAATTTAAAAGTTAGCAAAATATCTTATATCTATTTAAAATTACATGATTATAGTTATCTTATTTTAAATTTAAATAAGGTCAAATTATTTAAAAAAATTAATTTAAAAAATTTAAAATCTGACCTTAAATTTAAAAATAAGATAAGATATAATCAAATTTAAAAATAAAATAGATAATTAAGCAAAAAGATAGATAATAACTATTTTCAAATTCAAATTACACTAATATCTTGAATTAAATTTAAAAAATATTAAATTAATTCAAAATAATAATTAGAATTGAATTAGGAATAGTAATAGTATAAATATAGAACTACAACAAAAATCAGAAGTTAATTCCATGAAAAAGCATGAAAAAACGAAGAAAAACGAAAAAATTGTGAGCTGTACGGACAGTTTTCGCGATCGCACGAAAATTTCAGCACAGCTCCGATTTTTTCGAATCTTCAAAAAATCATAACTAATTCAAAATAAATCGAAATTGAGTTCTGTAAAAAAATAACTTGCTTAATTTTTTCCATACTATCCAATAAAAATAATTCCAGAAACAGAATCACAATTATTTTTCACGAAAATTCACAAACATCAATGAATCATCAAATAACACTCAATACAACATGATACCATCCAAAAACAAACAAACAATCGTTTTAAAGTCCAAATTTCTTGCAAGTAAATCAATTATCATGGCTCTGAGACCAGTTGTTGGAATTTATTTTACCAGGATCTTAGATCTACTCACAAGTATGTTGATTAACACCCTAAATATGAACTTTCTAAAACGATGAAATAAACACATATAAAGTTTAGGAAACCTTACATTGGGTGCAGCGGAATATAATGACTCCTTCCGTTCCGATATCTAGCCCTTGATTCCTTTCTGTAGCAGAGCATTATCAATATCTGAACCTGGATCTCTTTCTCTAAATCTTTGATCCTGAAACTCCTTCTTGCTCAAAGTCTTTCTTCACGATCTTCCTCACTATGATTGAGGTATCACTTGCTGTGTGTGGGCACTACTCATACACTAAGAATTTCGAAATACAAGAGGGAAGAAAAAGAGAGTGGGTTCGGCCAAAGATAGGGAGAGAGAAGGCTCAGTTTTTTTCTGAATCAGAAGTGTTAGAAAAAAGTGTAGAAATTTAGTGTAAATTTCCTGAAGCCTTCACTATCTATTTATAGCACTCCACTAGGGTTAGGTTTGAATTATTTGGCATTAAAATAAAGAAAATATCAGAGGGAAAACCCTACAAAAGTGGCCGGCCCTATACATGTGGATTTGGGCCTCACTTTTTGCAATTTTGCAGTTTTATCTTTTATGCATCTGATTTTCTCAAAAATGCCAATTTTCAAATTCAACCATTTAAATGCCAATTCTAACTATTTAATAACTATAAATAATTATTAAATAATATTGTCATTTATCATATTTATTAATTGAACCATACAAAGTATCATAATTAACAAATATGCCCCTAAAACTCTTTCTTTACAATTTCCCCCTTACTTAGTGAAAAAAATCACAAATAGACATAGTCTAATTTGAGAATTATAATTGATTAATCAAAACCAATTATATGAGTCTTACAAGCAATATTATCTCAACTAGTGCGGGGACCATGGGTCTATATAACCGAGCTTCCAATAAGTAGATCAAGAATTTAGCACTAAAATTTATTAACTTATTAATTCTTCGTTGAATCCACGCATAGAACTTAGAATTGCACTCTCAGTATATAGAATGCTCTATATGTTCCACCATATAGACACATCATTAGTTATCCATTGTTATAATCCTAATGTGATCAATGATCCTCTATATGAATGATCTACACTGTAAAGGGATTAGATTACCGTTACACCCTACAATGTATTTTATCCTTAAAACACTTGACCCCGTATAAATGATATTTCAGCTTATGTGAAATGAGTACTCCACCATTTATGTTCGTTTGGTCAAGCTCGAAGGAGATCATCCTTTGCTTACTATTCGCCAAATAGAAGCTATAGATTCCATGTTTATGCTAGTGCTCCCACTCAATTGCACTACCGTGTTCCCAAAATGTTCGTATCACCCTGACCTAAAAGTAGGCTTAACTAACAAATCAAAGAACACGAATAGCCTTTCAAGATTGAGCCTAATCATAACAGGATTAAGAACATTTGATCTAGGATCAACTAGGCGATATTGACTTGAATAGATATTAC
Organism: Cannabis sativa; assembly: GCF_029168945.1. Classification (NCBI taxonomy): domain Eukaryota; kingdom Viridiplantae; phylum Streptophyta; class Magnoliopsida; order Rosales; family Cannabaceae; genus Cannabis; species Cannabis sativa. Next base: position 48,757,444 of record NC_083609.1, on the reverse strand, counting down.
GGTAAGTTTAATAAATCTAAGTCAAAGTTCAATATCGGTCCCTTCCGATGCATACTCCATGCATCCAACCTGAGCTTTACTTTAACCAATGTTGTGGAAAGAACATAGCATTTCTCCAAATGCAAGTAAACTCTGTTGTAGATTATCTTATCAGTAAAACCCTATGTCTGATAAGTCTAGGAAACTTTATTCACATAGTCATGTTTACTTTCCAATGTGTTGACAGCACAATAAACAGGATCAAGTATGCGAAAGGGTTTCAGATGAATTTATACATTATGTACATATAATCATGAAATAAATCATGTGAACCATGCAACATTAAATGTTAATTCTGATCTATATTAATAAGTAAATCTGATTATATTGAAATGAGTTTTATTTAGGGCATAAAACCCAACAGTTCTTACCTGTTTTCTAAATTCAAGCGTGCTGGCCGACCCGAACGGAAATGCTCACGCTAGATGGATGCCCTAATCACATTAATTGTAACACAGATGAGTGACTCGCTAAATCACTTTCCAGGGACTTAAACTTGAAACTAAAAGTTCCCCTATCGATAAATCACATGGAAATACCCTAAATATCTTAAAATTGGGAAAAACTAGGGTTCCAAAAATTCCCCCAACCGGCAGACCGGTCCCAACCGGAAGTCCAAAAACTGGGACACCAACCGGTCGACCGGTTGGTTCAGGTCCCCCAGAACCGGTCGACCGGTTCTGTGCTGGGAACACAAAAACCAACCCCTTAACTCAATTCAATCCTAAACCTTCCTAAAACTTCCAGGGTACCTATACAATGCATAAACAACAGTTTCCAACCAAAATTTCACAGAACAAACCATCAATACTCAAGTTGCCATTAAAGCTCAAAGCTTTGAACTCAAAGCTTAAAGTTGCACAAAACTCAAACCAATCAACAATAATAGCTGCTAGGAACTTAAATTAACTCAAATAAACTATAAAATTCGAACCCTAAGCATAAGCAAACCTAACAACCCCCAAACCTAGAAATCACCTCTTGAAACTAAGCAAAACTTGAGAAAAACCATAACTAGAGAGTAACTAAGGTTACCTTGGTTAATTCCTCCTTGAATTCCTGCTAAATCCCTGAGAAATGGAAGGAAAAATCTGATCCTTGCCCTAGCTTTCCCAGCCGAAAGAAAGAAAGAGAGAGTTCAAGAGATAACTCTAATTTCCAATTTTTCTTCTTTTTCTTAATTTCCTCAAATGAAAAGGGTTTTCCCAATTAACTCTTGCTGAAAAAATTACTTGGCTAGGTGTCAATCACCTAGGGCAGCCACCTATCCTCACCAAGGAAAAGACTAAAATGCCCTTTAAACTTAAAACTAGGGTATTTCTAAAGCTAGGGGTAAAATGGTCAAATCCCATAACCCCGCTCAATCCCGATAATTATTTTCTCTAAAATATTTCCCACTAAGAAATGAGGTTCTAAACTTACCCATGTGATCAAACTAGTCATCCATTGCATTTTTCGTTGTCGCCGAGCAAAAATTATAAAAATTGCATATTTCACATATAAGCTAAATAATACCCCTAGAGTTTAATAAAATCTTCGGAATTGAGAAATTATAACTCTAATATTTATTTCTAAATATTGGGGTCCACAATAATTAAATTCATAAATAATAATAAAATGACAGAAATTAGTGCTAATTGCCTTTTCTAATCCAAATTACTAACGCGGTCATTACAATACTAGTTGAGACAATACTACTTGTAAGACTCAGTTAATTGATTTTGATTAATCAATTATAATTCTAAAATTAGACTATGTCTAGTTTATGAATTTTCACTAAGCAAAGGCTTAATTGTGAAGAAATAGTTTCTAGGGTTAATTTGTTAATTAAGAGACTTTGATAAGTCTAATTAATAAATATATTAAATGACAATATTATTTAATAATTAATTTTTAGTTATTAAATAATTAGAATTGGCATTTAAGTGGTTAAATTGGTAAATTGGCATTTTTGAAAAAATAAGATGAGAAAATGGCAAAATTACAAAGTGTGGCCCAATATCCAACCTATGGCCGGCCACTTTATAGCAATTTACCATTTAATTTTTTTTTCATTATTTTAATGCCAAATAAATCTAACCTAACCCTAGGTGGTTTCCTATAAAAAGGTAGTGATAGCTTAAGGGAAAAGATGATGCATCTCATTCCTTCAGATAAAATTTGAGCCTCCTTCCTATCCCTAGCCGAAACCATTCTATCTCTCTCTCTCTCTCTCTCTCTCTCTCTCTCTCTCTCTCTCTCTCTCTCTCTCTCTCTCTCTCTCTCTCTCTCTCTCTCTCTCTCTCTCTCTCTCTCTCTCTTCCTCTCTTCAAAACCGAGCCTATAGTGAAAGAGCGAGTGCCCATACATATCAAGTAGTACTCAATCATAGTGTGTAAGGCTGTGAAGAATAGAGTTTCAAGAGAAGGAGATTCGGACTCAGATCTTGGTGATACTCTGCTACAGAAAGGATAAAAGGGTTAGAGATCTGAGTGGAATGAGACATTATATTCTGCTGCAACCACTGTAAGGTTTCTTATACTTTATATGTGTTTATTTCATATCATTTTAGAAGTTCATATTTAGGATACAACATACTTGTTAGTAAATCTAAGATCCTGGTAAAATAATTCCAACATATTCGAGAAACATGTCTTTGGAATTGCCCAAGTATTCAAAATTTTCCTGGGGATTGGCCTTGCAAAAGTCATAGAAAATCTCGAGACCAGCTGTCTCTAGGGCATTCACTTTCCCTCCGAGCCTCTCCACTTCAGATTTCTGTTGCCCCGCCTCTAACTTATACTTCTCAATCTCGACTCTAAGCTCCTCCTCCTTGGCTTTCTTCTCTTCTTCCAACCTGCGGAAAAGAGTCTGGAGAACCTCCCTTTCTTCTTGAAGGCTGGTCATTTCCTTAGATAAGGAAGTAATATCGGCTTCAAGCTGTTCGGTGGATGGCATGACTTGTAGATCCTTGGTCAGTTTGGCCACCTTGTTCTCAGCAGTAAGAAGCTTCTTATTGACCTCTCCTAGCTCCATCTGGACAGCCCCAAGTTGAACCCTGGCTTCCTTGGCGTCCTTCTTGGCCAAGTCCACTTCTGTCCGCATTGTATTGGAAATGGCAGGGTTCTTAGAGGTAGCCAACTTAGCTCGGGAATAAGCATAAGCCATCTTCAAACCGGTCTATACAGAGAGAAAACATCAGAATCTAAACTAATTGAAGAAGGACAAAAAGAAATTGTCAGAAAAGACTTACCCTAGAAAGCTCCTTCAAGACTCCACCCATCACCAGCTCTAGAGAAAGGTCGTTGTGTGCCCCATCCAGTTTCTCGTTCACCTCAAGAATCGACCGAGTCACATAGTGAGTGAGCATTTCTCTGCCTCTTTTAGTCTCTGGGTGCATTACCGGAGGTGGAGCGGGGGCCTTAATCTGTTCGGACACGCTTTTGACCAGCTTGAATCCGACCCTCGCCTGCTCTGGCCTGTCCGAGCTACCTCCTCGAGAATCCTTGGACTTAGTCATTTTTGAGATAGGAGGGTCTACAATGGTTTGTTCCTCGGAGAGATCAATGACCACTTCAGCAGGTGCCTTCTCTCTGAACGGAGTTGTCTCACCGCTCTTGGACTTCTTCAAGGCTTCGAGTATTTTCTGAGACATGTTTGCATAGGAAAAAAGTAACATAATCAGAAAAAATCGTAAGAAATATGAAGGCATGCTGATTAAGAAAGTTAAAAACAAGATGGAGTATCCTGCACTTTGGCAGGGGCATTTACCCGAACAAGTACTGATGGGGCATCGTCATCCGACGAGTCTTCATACTTCTCTAGAACAGCTTTTCCCTTTCTTCTACAGGGGTGGATGACCGAGCAGGTAGACTGGGCTCCCTGATCTGGATCATATGTTCAATGGGTCTGTGCCCGGTCGGAAGTTTCTTCTTCCTTTTGAGCGGTCTATCCTGCTCTTCCTTAGCCTCATCCTCCTGCTCAGAATATTCTTGAGCATGTTGTTTGACCCCGACTTCTCCCTTCAACTTAGCCTCATGCTTAAGTTGAATGAGCTCATTCTCCTGCTCGGAATGCTCCTGAGCATGCTGCTTGGCTTCGGCCCCTCCCTTCAACTTAGCCTCACGCTTGAGTTGAATGAGCTCCTTCTCTTGCTCAGCTCCCTCAGCCCGGCCAGCACTGGACTTCCTCTTCCTCTCCTTCACAGGCTGAGGTATAAAATCTGTTGGACAAATCCCGTACTCCACAAAGTTGGCCTTTGAGGTCAACAAGGTCATATTTCGAGCATCATCTGGCAATTTGTTACGAAAATTCTGTTTATTACGCAAGTGTACGTATCAAGTAGTATCTCACGCAAGTGAGGTCGAACCACAGGGAATTGGATTAAGTACTACTAAATTATACTTATGATTCTATTTGGTAAAATAATAAGTTTGCAATTTAAAAATAAAGAACTCAAAAATTAAAGGGAAAATAAACGAAGATTAATCAAGATGAGAGATTAGGGAGGTGAATCCTGTTGATAAGTTACCTATGTTAATTCCTAATTGCTATCCTTATCTCAATGTGAAAGACAGATTATAAATTAACCTAACTCTTTTCAGATCTTTTAGGTTCTAAATAATATGTTCTCTAATTAACTTCTTAATTAGATCAACACAAAATTAGCATTAAGCAATAATCTATTAGTCACTAAGGCTATGTAAATACTTTCGTTTTACATCAAAACCTAGACTATCCAAATTTTAGCATTCCTAATTCTCACTTTTCAGATTTTGAATTAGGATCATAGAGCATGTAAAAGGTGATCAAGCTTGCACATGAAATTAAACACAAATAGAGATAGTATTCACACATAAGATGAAGGAATGGCAATTATTTATTAACTAGGCATAAACTTAAACAACAATCATCATCCTCCCTTATTGGGAAATTTAGTTCATAATAACTCTAAAAACATCCATGATTAATTCAGAAATAAAAACAAACATAAAGATGAATAAAAAGGGTAAAAGAAAGAAACTAGAAGGTGGTATCGCTCCGGATCTTCAAGATAGCTTCCTCTCCACTTTGCCTCCACTATTAGGTCTGTTTTTGCTTAGATCTGACCTTCAATGTCGTATTCCTTATATAGGGATGAGTGGTGAGCCTCCAATTGAGTGAAAAATCAAAATTAGGTCAAATCTGCGATTTCCGTACATAGTCGCGACTAGCATTTAAGCTGGTCGCGACTACAGGCAAAACTCGAAAAACCGAGTTTCTGCCTATCTTACGAAGTCGCGACCAGGGTCGCGACCAGGAAAAAGGGTCGCGACCTGGCTCTCTGGAGGTCGCGACTACTGATGCTTCAGGAACCGAATTTTCCAATTTTTTTCCAAGTTTGTCCCAGTTTTTCGCCATTTGACTGAATTCGAACTTTAACACCCCGGGAACCTGAAATAATGAAAATCAAGCGTAAAACTGCTCCAAAAGACACCAATAGACGAGATAATGCTAACTTTAAAGACCCGAAATATAGGTTAATTATAACCTAACAAAATCCCCCAAATTAGATTCTTACTCGCCCCCGAGTAAGATAAAAAAAAACTAACTACGCTATCAGATAATCACTACGCTACTGACTCATGCTCTGTTTTCTTCCTTGCATAAACTAGAATTTTGATTCTACTAACTCTAACAATTAACTCGGATGCTCAATTAATAACACTATGTACAACTGCAACAATCTACTCAAATATGAAACATTGTTATAAAAGTTTTACTCTTTCCATTAGTTCCACAAACCCGATAACTCATAAGCTTGCATGCTTACCTTTCTCCACTAATGTTGACAGTATTCTTTGGAATCATTAGGTCTTTTCAAGGCTTAGGTAGTATGGCTCAGATATTCAGGGATAGGCAAAAGATAATTTTGGCTCAAGATATCATAAGCACACAAACAGAACCCACAAGCTTTTTACTTTTCTTTTTCAATACCCCATAGTGTTCCCACATCTACCAAGATTGAGAGAAGATATATTTACTATTTTCCAACATCACTGAAATCATATACTTTATTTTTTTTCTTTTTTTCTTTTTTTTTTCTTTTTCAGTGACATTGAATTACACAAAAAAAAATTCTTCTCAATCTTACAACTTTTTTTTCCTTTCACTATTTCGTCACACTAAATGTTTCTTTTCCCCCAAACTAATCATATCGCTTATGATATTATGGATAATCATGGTGAGAATAAAAATTAATAGTGTGGTTGCAACATTTCAGATCAGTGGGTGAAAACACAACAGGTTAAGGCTCAAAAGGGTAACTAGGGATATACATTATGGTAGGCTTGAAAGGCTCAAACTATCCAACAAATGCCTAAGTCATATTCCAATTGAACACTATCAAGGATTTCACCTCAAAAGAATAAACATGCAAGTTCTAAGCTATCCTGTCAATCTTACCACAAACCATAGTAAAACAGTTATAACAATTTTCACAACTTGAGTATTTGCAGAAAAACACAGGTTTCTAAGCATCCAAACTAATCCAAAGAGTTAACAAAATCAAGCACACAGTTATTTTACAGTTTCAGATCACATCACACTAAGCAGCAGTATACAACTATCATCAAGCTTATTGCCATTCCTTAACTAAAACAAAAAAAACTAAAACAGAAAATTAAAATGCAGAAATTAAAGTGCAGAAATTAAATTTTTTTAAGTCTCTCCCCCCAAACTAAATATGACATTGTCCCCAATGTGTACAATAATATGCAGAGAGAAGAAACTTACCTGAGACCCTCTCAGAAAGGGTTGGGTGGACCCTTTTCATCCAAAAGAGCCCTCGTACTAAATGAAGAAAATTGACCACCAATAGTGTTGATTTCAAATTTTTGCACAAGAGTAAGCTCACCTTCAGAACTACCACACATCAATCTTTTCCAACGACGTTGAATCGTTCGAAGTCGCTCTTTAGGCTTTGCTTTCTTCTTATCAGCTTTAACAAAAGAACCCTTCACCATCTCAATCTTGCAACAGGTAGGAATGTCAGTTGGGGAAAAAACATTAAAATTGACATCTTCATCTTGCACTCTCAACTTTAACTCCCCCTTTTGAACATCTATTACTGCTCGGCCCGTGGCTAAGAATGGTCTTCCCAAAATAATGGGAATAGTTGAATCTTCCTCCATATCAAGAATTAGGAAATCAGCAGGGAAGATAAACTTACCAACCTTCACCAGTACATCTTCTATTATCCCACGAGGATGAGTCAAAGAACGATCTGCCAGTTGTAAAGTCACTGTTGTAGGCTTTGCTTTTCCCAATCCTAGCCTCTTGAAGATAGACAAAGGCATTAGATTAATGCTTGCTCCTAGATCACATAGAGCTTTAGTTTCCACCGAACCCCCTATAGAGCATGGAATATTGAAACTACCCGGATCTTTAAGCTTGGGCGATAGTTTCTTTTGCAAAATGGCGCTACACTCCTCAGTTAATGCCACTGTTTCATAGTCCTCCAATTTTCTCTTCTTAGACAATATCTCCTTCATGAACTTCACATAACTTGGCATCTGCTCTAAAGCTTCAGCAAAAGGAATATTAATGTGAAGTCTTTTGAACACTTCCAGGAATTTGGTGAACTGCTTGTCCAAGCTTGACTTTCTGAGTTTCTGAGGATAGGGTATTTTCACATGATGATCTATATTAGTTGGTGGAGACTGCTGTGGCTGTGGTTGACTATCAGTAGTCTTCGTTGGAGTGGGTGTTGGGGTCGACATCGGTTGCTCTTCATTCTCCTTTTCTCCATTCACTAATTGTGGCATTTCAGGACCATCATAATTTTTACCGCTTCTCAGGGTAATTGCCTTGCAGTTTTCCTTGGGGTTTACTTCAGTTGTGCTAGGCAAATTCCCTTGAGGACGGGTTGCTACTTGAGTTGCTAGTTGGCCCATCTGTGTCTGCAGGTCTTTGATTGAAGATCTAGTTTCAGTCATGAATTGAAGTAGTAAATCTGTCTGCAAACTAGAATTTCCACCAGAGGTTTGTTGCTGATTAAACTGTTGATTCTGATTCTGGTTCTGACTTCGTTGCTGATAGAACCCACTGTTTCTTCGGTTATTACCCTGGTTGAACCCATAGTTGTTGTTGTTGTTCTGTGAATAGTTTCCAATGGCTTTAGCTTCATCCATTGGCAAATCATCCACATTAGCTTGGCATTCTGAAAAGTGATGGCTTCCCCCACATAACTCACACACAACTTGGGCTTGTTTAGCTTGCCCTGCGATTATCTTTGTCAATGCCTCAACCTGTGCTGTCAACTTGGTGATGGCATCGACCTCTAACACACCAGCTACCTTCTTTGATTGACTCCTCTCAGTTGGCCACTGTTGATTGTTTAGAGCCATCTCCTCTAATAGATCATAAGCCTCATTAGCACTCTTCCTCATAAAGGCTCCTCCAGCTGCAGCATCTATAAAAGTTCTTGTATTTCCTACCAACCCATTGTAGAAGTTGTGGACCAGCATCCACTTCTCTATACCATGGTGAGGGCACTTTCTGATCAGATCTTTAAACCTCTCCCAAGCCTCATGGAGAGATTCATTATCTTGTTGGCAGAAGTTATTAATTTCTCCTCTCAGCTTTGCAGACTTGGCTGGAGGAAAGAACTTTGACAAGAATTTCGTTGCCAGATCATTCCAGGTGGCAATAGAGTTGGGTGGCAAGGAGTTTAGCCAACTCTTGGCTCGCTCTCTAAGAGAGAATGGGAACAGTCTCAGTCAAATAGCATCATCACTAACTCCATTAACTTTAAAGGTTTCACAAAGTTCCATGAAGTTAGAAAGATGCAGATTAGGATCTTCAGAAGGGAGGCCACCAAACTGAACTGAAGACTGCACCATATGAAGTATGGCAGGTTTGATCTCAAAGTTGTTTGCATCCATCCGCCGTGGCCCGATACATGACCGCACTCCCGTCGAGTAGGGAGAATGTAATCTCTCAAGCCGCGCCATTAGCTTGATCTTCTAATGCGCCACCATTGTTACCGTTATTGCCTCCATTGTTTGCGGCATTGGCGGCCATGATGTACGAAGTTTCAGCGATTCGGAAACTCCCTCTTGCCTCTTGTTCTTTCGGTTTCTCCTACAAGTTTTCTCGATTTCGGGATCAACTGGTAATATCACTGCTTGTCCTTGACGGCGCATACACTTATGATTCCTGAAATAGATCAAGAAAATATTGCAAGAAAAAGGTTAGAAAAATCAGCAAGAGAAAATATACCAAAGTAGAAGGTAGTATAATTTTGTGTAATATCAATCTTTAAACAATTCCCCGGCAACGGCGCCAAAAAACTTGTTACGAAAATTCTGTTTATTACGCAAGTGTACGTATCAAGTAGTATCTCACGCAAGTGAGGTCGAACCACAGGGAATTGGATTAAGTACTACTAAATTATACTTATGATTCTATTTGGTAAAATAATAAGTTTGCAATTTAAAAATAAAGAACTCAAAAATTAAAGGGAAAATAAACGAAGATTAATCAAGATGAGAGATTAGGGAGGTGAATCCTGTTGATAAGTTACCTATGTTAATTCCTAATTGCTATCCTTATCTCAATGTGAAAGACAGATTATAAATTAACCTAACTCTTTTCAGATCTTTTAGGTTCTAAATAATATGTTCTCTAATTAACTTCTTAATTAGATCAACACAAAATCAGCATTAAGCAATAATCTATTAGTCACTAAGGCTATGTAAATACTTTCGTTTTACATCAAAACCTAGACTATCCAAATTTTAGCATTCCTAATTCTCACTTTTCAGATTTTGAATTAGGATCATAGAGCATGTAAAAGGTGATCAAGCTTGCACATGAAATTAAACACAAATAGAGATAGTATTCACACATAAGATGAAGGAATGGCAATTATTTATTAACTAGGCATAAACTTAAACAACAATCATCATCCTCCCTTATTGGGAAATTTAGTTCATAATAACTCTAAAAACATCCATGATTAATTCAGAAATAAAAACAAACATAAAGATGAATAAAAAGGGTAAAAGAAAGAAACTAGAAGGTGGTATCGCTCCGGATCTTCAAGATAGCTTCCTCTCCACTTTGCCTCCACTATTAGGTCTGTTTTTGCTTAGATCTGACCTTCAATGTCGTATTCCTTATATAGGGATGAGTGGTGAGCCTCCAATTGAGTGAAAAATCAAAATTAGGTCAAATCTGCGATTTCCGTACATAGTCACGACTGGCATTTAAGCTGGTCTCGACTACAGGCAAAACTCGAAAAACCGAGTTTCTGCCTATCTTACGAAGTCGCGACCAGGGTCGCGACCAGGAAAAAGGGTCGCGACCTGGCTCTCTGGAGGTCGCGACTACTGATGCTTCAGGAACCGAATTTTCCAATTTTTTTCCAAGTTTGTCCCAGTTTTTCGCCATTTGACTGAATTCGAACTTTAACACCCCGGGAACCTGAAATAATGAAAATCAAGCGTAAAACTGCTCCAAAAGACACCAATAGACGAGATAATGCTAACTTTAAAGACCCGAAATATAGGTTAATTATAACCTAACACAATTGTACAATTCTTTAAGCTTTGTCCCTGAGAGCCAGTGTCAGAGGTGGATGGTAATATATAGGGATCTGATGAAACTGAGTATAAGTGGTGCCCATGCCTTCAACAAAGTATTACTCGTCAACAAAATTTCCAATTTTGCTCACGACTTTGTCCACGGTGCCTGTCAACCACTTGAAATCTGGCTGAGAGAAGTAGAAGTACCCCTACCTGCTTTGCTTGGGGGTAGACTTCAGGTCAAAAACCAACTGACCTCGTGCGGAGAAGGCACACCCCACTTTTGGGTGGCGTAGAGGATGAACAGGGCAGACAGATACTTAATGCCCTTAGGAGTAAACTGGGTCTGACTGAGGCGGAAGTAATCTGCCACCTTCCTGAAGTATGTGTGCAAAGGCAGCATTGCCCCTTGTCTGGTGTGGGCACCCGACCAGGCACACATCCCCTTCCGCGAGTTTGTGGCTCGGTGATTTGAGGCAGGGACATAACATTCAAGTCCACCCAGATAGCCAGACTTGTCCAAATCCTTCATACGTGCCTCAGTGATCTTGGACGGAGGACTCACCCATCTGGCACCTAAGGCACCTTGCCTCCTGTGAGGAATTGCATCAGTGAACTCCTCGGCGGCGTAGTCTACTCCTTCAACTAAGACTTTGCCCTCAGCAGACACCGACTCCCCGACCTCATTGTATCCTCCAAAGTTTGGAGGTTCAGCCTCCTCATCCTCCTCAACCTCGGAGGGGCTGCCAGGACAGACATCGTCCTGTTCCTCAATTTCCTGGACTTCATCGTCCCCCTCATGATCTCCCTCCTCCTGGACGAGCAGATCCTGTTCGGTGCTCGATAATGTGGTGACTTGAGCCACATGAGGATCGGATGCATTGACCTTCCGCATCGTTTGCTTTGTTCGAGCCATCATCCTACTGGTGGACGGGTACTGGGGTGAATGTCGAGCAACCATGACAGCACGAACAGCAATGGGAAGACCAAAGTTCCCCAAACTTGGATGGCCAACAAGTAGAGTGTCAGCAATACCTGGCCGGACAATGTATGTCCAGTTGGACGGCAGATAACGCCTCCAACCTTTCTTCAACTCCCAAATGAAGCGGTCGTACCCCTCTCCAACAATCTGCTCGAAGTAATAGTGGTGTTGCACTTTGGGTTCTGGAGTAGAAGAGCGTTCACTACTCACCTCCCAGTCTTCAAAGCTTGAATTGGAAAGTCCGTCACTTGAAGAGGACAGACTGGCACGAAGACGAGGGTGATCCTCATACAAAAGTTGAAGCAGGTCATGTTTAATTCGGTGTTCGCTTCCCCAAAACTCACCAGGGTTCATCTACAAAAGACAACACACGAGATGAGTGTTTGGTCGAGATATCGAACAATAAACAGGAAAATATGCCAACCAGGAGTACTCAACAGATTAAAAGAATGAAAATATTCAAAAATAAGTCAAAACCCAGAAGTTTGAAATTTTTGGGTTCAGAGTTAAATTTCATGAAGGTTTGAATAAGCAAGGTGAAAGATAGACAATGTGCGATCAAAGGCCAACATCATGAACCGCGAAGTTTTACAGATTATTACAAAGAAAATTGTGAAGTTTCAAACCTAGATTTTCTACCTATCTTCTACAACAAAGTCAAGAATACATGTATGAAACCCAGAAGTTAAACATGCAAAGTAAAAGAGGAAGAGATTGAAAACTTACTCACAGTTCGACGTTTGAGTTCAGTCTAAACAAAGCTGCTCAAAAGCTTTTGGTAGAAATCTTACAATAGACTTGAAGTGAAAACCTTTTTTGCTCTGAGTTTGTTTAATGGAGAAATTGGTAAAAGTAAATTTGTGAATTATGCTCAGCCTTATTTATAGGCAGATTAATGAAAAAAGGGTGATCATTTCAAATGTCTTAGACGCATCGGTTCCCCCCAAAAGCAGATATTAGGAATCAAATATAATCAAGTGTAACTATCAAATGTGGTGAGAGAAAGCTGGGTTTCGAGGCATTAATTGAGTCAGAACATTAATTAGCCAAAAACTAAAGGGACGCCTGGTCAGCCTCACATCGAATCGCGAACAGAAGCGCCTAACACGTGTCATCCATTCAAATGCAAGGGCAGCTCTAATGAAGTCTACACGCAACTTCGGAAGTCCCGTACAGACTTGGGGGGAAAATGTTATCCCAATTTTTGCACTCTGACGTGACATCATACAATGGTGACACGTGGAATCAACTTTATGTACCTGCTCGCAAGAGATATGCCGAACAGAGCGCCACATATATTCGCTCGGACGAAGCCTTCTTAACCGGGCAGTGATAAATTCGAACAGCACGCCAACACTTAGCAATTTCAGCTTTCGCATCGTGAGTCACCAAAAAAATTCCTATAATTTTGGGATCAGATCACAGAGATATGGCAAGCTGTCTGAATCCCTTGATTAGTGTATTTTGTATTTAATATACAATCTTTCCAATTATATCAATTGTAATCAAAAGGGAAATTCTTCCCTCTAAAGTTTACAGCCCTATAAATAGTGATTCATACTCACTGGGCAAAAAGGGAAAAACTTATCTAAGAATTCATATTCAGAGATATCATTGTAAGAGCTCTAAGGAAATGGATCATTATACTCCTTGTTCTTAAGTCAATACAAACTAAGAGGATTAGGTTATTACCGAACTGCTCGGGCTGAACCTTTATAAAATTCTTGTGTCTTTATTATATTACATATACATTATATTACTTTTTGCTTACAATCTAGACTCACTGTCGTTGGTCAAAAGTGATGTCAACAATTTTCTTAAAAGTGCCTCTAATATACTTCAACTAACACAATTTAAATTTTATTTAATTAATAATTAAAGAATAAAATATTTACTTAAATATTTATAACCACAAACTGTCTATTTTAGCAACTTTAGTTCTTTCATATATTTTTTCAAAATATGATTCTAATAGTTTGGTAAATTTTTAAATTTTAATATATTTATTGTGCTTTGATATTTAATTTTAAATAAAAAAGTAATTTATTTATTTATCTTTCTAACGTTTATTTATTTATTTTAACGGTATATGACTATGCTTAGAAATTTCTTTGAGATTCGAAATCTATTAAGTAATTCACCTGCTTAAGTATTTGGGAATACATGTGATGAATTTATAACAAAATAATTCACTTATTTGTAAAAAGTGAGTAGTTAACTAATTGACTTATTTGTTTTATACATAGAGCAAACTTATTAATAAAGTTAGTTGCAACTAAAATTAGAATTGACGATTAGAATTGAGATATAGTAATAACAACAAATTTATATATTGTATCAAATATACACAAATAAAGTACGGTAATAATAACAGTTTTGAAATCATATCATACATTAATTTATTTTTCTAAGTAAAAAATATTGTAAAATTGTTAATTTTTCTAATTAAAAAAATTATATCAAAAATATTAAAATTTCAAAATTTAAAATTTGATATATTTTTATAATATAATTATCATTAAATAAAAATACAACAGTTTATTTTTTAGGAATTACCTTGTATACTGTTTTTTAATTTTTTTTTTTAAGTTTACGGTTTGAGTTTCTAAAGTGGTTGCAGCGCTAGTTGCAATAGGGGTTTCTATACGATTTTTTGTTACAATTTAGATTGTAGCGCTAGTTGCAATAAATATTTCTATGTAAAATTCCGTAAAAGTATAAAAAAAAACTGTTTTAAAGTGTAAAAATGAAAATACACATTTTTTTAATTAATATAATAATTTTCATAAAATATCTCATATCAATAAAATGTAGATAGTATGAATCCCGTACATTCAGGGGCGGACGTACTTGTCTCCCTATAGTGGCCATGGCCCCCCTAGCATTTATATATATGCAATATAAAATCTTAGTTATAGTATATTGTAATTAAACTTTTTAATAATTATTATATGGTGGCTCTTTTAGAAAAGTCAAACTAAAATTTGAAAATTATAACGAAGACTACACTTCGCAACAAGACAGAAGATAATTTTTAAGTGATTGTTTGCTAGTGTATACTAAAAAAAAATTGTTAAAAAGTTTAGCATAGATTCAATTATAGATGATTTTCCTAATATGTAAGAAAGACATAATTTTAATAATATATTTTAAACTATTTGCCTATTTGCCGCTTTTTTTTTTTTTTTGAAGAAAAGCGTACATATATTAGATTAGAAACTGTTAGTCACATTATGGGCCATAAAATTACACTGTCTACGAACAAATTGAAAAGTACAACCAATAAAAGAGATGGAGGTATTTTCACAAAAAGAGACATAGTTATCAAGCTCCCAACATGACTTCTTCCTATTAAGAACGTGGATCACCATCATCGAGTCACTCTCCACAATAAGGAACTCAATACCACGAGCTTTAACCTCCTCTATAGCTAAACAGCAAGCCGCCGCTTCCCCAGTAGACACATGCCTATTTGCCGCTTAATATATAATATAGTTTGCCCCTAAATTTTTACTCCGCCCCTGAGTACATTGGTGGCATGTTCCAAGGAAAGAATAGAATAGTATGAGCTCGTGAGTCGTGAGATAATTCAAAGCTCGATATTGGGAAGTTGAAAGAACACGCTCCTACAGAGACCCGACGACACCTCATCATCCACCTACTGCACGGACTCTCCATTCTCCAACTTTCCAATTTTGTCCCCATTTCCTAGTTTTTCTTCCCAAACTCCCCAATTTTATTAACTAATCTTTTAAATTACTTTGCTCCAAACAGAAATTAATTATTGTTTTTAAAAAAATTAATTAATTAAATAGCTTAAAGTTAGTTGCGCACGCACTCCTCTTTCATGTTTGACTCACTTTTATTTAATGTCTGGGCGCGTGAGGTAGAGACAAATTAAGATAGGTTTTATTTTGTTATCCTACGCACCCCTGACACCCTAACAGTCTCACTGATTGAATAGGCTCTTTCATAGAGTGCAATACAAACAGTCAAACAGTAATGCTAGAAAGAAAAGAGTGAAGCTTTTGAGGTTGGGCAAGGCAGGCAGGGAAGAGGAGACGAGCTACATTGGAACAATCTCTTGGTATTCGTGTTCATTTTTTTTATATACGTCAAGTCGTTTGGTTCTATAACCTTTCAGAGCTTTTCATAATTCTGGATTCGATTTCTTAATCAGAATCCCATTCTCCAATTTTCGCTCAGAGTTCAGACCCACTCCAGCTTTTGTTTTTGGATTTTTCTGGTTGTATTATTTTGTAGTAGCCAATAGGATTTGCTTTTGCTTGTGCAGATGTCGTAGTCCGTCTGTGCGTCGTCGTTTTGGCAGAGCCATGGACTGAGGAGTAGCTTTCGGCTCTGCAGCAGAGAGAGAAAGAGAGAGCTGAGCTGAGCTGCTGTTATTTTGGTTATGGCTGGCTTTTTACTTTCGGTTTCTTCAGTTTTT
This sequence comes from Cannabis sativa, assembly GCF_029168945.1. Taxonomy (NCBI): domain Eukaryota; kingdom Viridiplantae; phylum Streptophyta; class Magnoliopsida; order Rosales; family Cannabaceae; genus Cannabis; species Cannabis sativa. The sequence continues at coordinate 48,741,429 of NC_083609.1, read as the reverse complement.
CCATATACCCAACAGTAGTATTGTACCGTATTTTCCTGTAATCTTGTACCATTTTTTTTTTAAAAGAAAAATTCTTGGATTCTTCTTACTTTTGGGATATTGGACTCCACTCCTGTGTACTTTTTGGTGATATTTTGATTTGGCCGAAATATGGGTTATAGGTGTCGTATTTTGACAATGCTGAACTGGGTTTCATAGATTTGAAGCTGTTGTAGTAGGATTTCATGGAGATTTTGGGTTAGAAACGCAAGAGAGAGATTTGGTTTCGAAAAGTCTTAGCATTTCCAAGGTGTGGGTTTCTCTGGGCCGTTTTGGAGAAATGGGTGATGATTTGGTGAAGGCAACGACGTCGTCGTCTCTGGCAATTACAGAGAAGAAGTCGACTCATAGAAGCGGAGGCTGTGTTGGCATTTTCTTCCAGCTCTTTGATTGGAACCGAAGGTTCGCCAAGAAGAAGCTTTTCTCCAAGAAATTGCTGCCTCCTGGTTAGTCCTATTCGTTCGTGAAATCCAACCACACTCTCTCTCTCTCTCTCTCTCTCTATATATATATATGTATTTATGTATCTTAAAAACGTATACATTATATGAACAAAACATGGTTTTAACTTTTGTTTTATTGCTTTGATGTACCGTACCAGTTCGATCAAAGCAGGCTTCTAACAAGTTTAAAGGCGATGACAGGATGCCTAAGCATCACTTGGTATGCATTAATGGATATTGGCTCTTCATTTAATTTTTCATTTTTCGTTACTTTATTTGATAATAGTCTTGGTGGTTTGGAAACAACAGATTGCTGATGAAAACAAGGGTAGTTTCCCCAACATGAAGAAACAGGGCTCTCGAAGTGTTGATTCAGAGCATAAGCATGATACCCGGTCTCCGGGTTTGGTGGCTAGGCTTATGGGTCTAGAATCCATGCCTGCCATTCGTGAGAAGCCCAAGAAGGCTTCCTTTTCTGATGCTTGTTGTGATAATGAAGTGAATAAATTTTTGAATGGTTTTTCTGGTGGGTCTGGTAAAGAGGGTATGGATATGGAGAGAGGAAGCATGAAGCAGGTTGAATCTCGGCCTCAGAAACTTCAGAAGACAGAGCAGTCTGAGAGGAAAGCAATGACTAGGCTTGGAGCTGACGCACTTCAAATCAAGAGTGTTTTATCACGTTCAAGAAAGCATAACCACCACCCTAAGTTTGTATCTCCGGTTAAAAGCCCCAGGACTCCTTCTGGGAAGAATGTTTCTCGGACCTCTAGGCTGTTTGATGCTGCCACTAAGATTTTGGAACCTGGGTTGCAGTCTTCTAGCAAAGCAAAATGTATTACATATACAACAAGTTCAGTTCATTATCCTCCTAATCACGAGGCTGTAATAGAGAGAACGATGGTTAACTCAGAGGAGCAACCTAAACCATCTTGTTTTAGTGGCAATGTGTCTAAGTCTTTGATGGGGCAGAGTTCTTGTAAAAATTGTGGTAATTTGCTTGATGTTATTAACTGCAGGCCGAATGTGGATCAAGTTTCATCTGATTTTGCCTCATTTGGTTCGAGTTTCGCCAATGGCTCACTTCCTGAAGTAGCAGGAAGAAGTAAACCAAGGTTACCAGTTTCCTCCTTCAAGCAAGATAATGATGCAGTTTTTCATAGAAGTTGGGACAACCTTGCTTGTCAAAAGAAGGAAGAAATAAATAGCACACAACCTATTAATACTAGGCCCATAACTGAAAGAAAGCCTCTGCTTCGTGAAGGTCAAGCTCCATGGCAGTCAATGGGCCAGCCTTGTAATTTTCGGAAAGATGAATCATCTTCTTTTGACTTGAAGCGTCGGGATCAGATACAGGAACAGATGCCTTTAGGCAGGGATAGAATTCCACCAAGGTCAAAACACAATTTGGATACTAGAAGAGTGTCATCAGCTGCAAATGCTGTGAGAAATACAAAAGATTTTGTTGCCTTGAACCGAAGCATGAGTGGTCGTGCCAGACCAAGGGTAACTCCAAAAGAAGAGACTGAAAAGTTTGTTCCAGAGAGGAAAGCTTTTAATGGGCGAGAGGAAGGTAATTTATCTCAATTAAGAGGCTCAGTACGGAAGAGAAGGATAATTAACTTTAATAGTCAAGTTGAAAGTAGGGAGTTTGTTAGTTCAACTGCTACAAAATCAAGGACTATTCAATGTGATTCATCGACAGGAAAGGGGTTGGGATTGAATGCTCATCCATTGAACCGAAATTGCAGTAGAAGTAGATTAGTTGGTCCAAGAGAGGGTAATGGAGCTGCTAAAAGCATCGATAATAATGTTGTTTCTTTCAACTTTAATTCCCCCATTAGGCAAAAGCCTGGTAGTTCATTGGAATCGGAGGAGAAGACCATTAATGATGAGTTAAAGGAATCTTTTCAAAATCAATCTCCTTTCAAAGGAGATTCTATAGCTGCCCTTCTGCAACAAAAATTGAAGGAACTGACTAGTCAAGAAGATGAGGAGTTAGCAGCAGGTGGTCCACCTAAGAGGTCGATTGCCATGATTCTTAAGGAGCTAATAACTGCTTTAACTGCAGAGCGGCCAGATATAGCATCCCCATCCATGGTAAGCTGTATTAATTTTTGGTTTGCATGTTATTTAACTCTACGTACATGTCTAGAGTCTAGACCCAGATCATTTGCTTGAACTAGTAATGTTTACATGGAGAGAACAGTGTTTCTGTCTTGGGGACTTTGGATGATACACACAATTTGATAACATAATGCAATGACATAACCTGTAACAAAATGAAGTGTGGAACTTTAAATTGTTTGAGTCTCATTATTTTGGAGAGAACAGTGTTTCTGTCTTGGGGACTTTGGATGATATAATGATACGCAAGTTGATAAACATAATGCAGTGACATAACCTGTAACAAAATGAAGTGTAGAGCTTTAAATTGTTACAGTTTCATTATTTTGGATTAGCATAGGGGTATAATTGTTTTCTAATTAGATATCTGTTTCCTGTATGATTTGTCATTAGGACTTGCCTTAACAGTATATGGTTGCATTCTCAATAATGTGACACGCTTCTTCAATTTATTGAATATGCATGATTCTCTCTGGCTATGCTATAAAGGAAAACTGCAAGATATTTCTTAGCAGTGGTAGAAAAGAAAATGCAACTTTAATTACAGAGAAGACAATAGAGTAAAAGAGTAAATGATAATGTTTCAGAATAAAGATGGGAACCAGCCGTCTTCTTGATAGTATGAAAGTAAGTGAAAATGTGTGGAATGGGAAAATAAATAATAAGAAAAGAAGTATCCTTTAATTATTACATGGTGACTGGGATGAAGGAAAATTGATGCAAATATGATTTGACAATCAATTTTAAATTTACCAAATTATCAGTTAGTGGATAGAATACAGAAGGAAACTGGCCCAGGAACATGGTGTAAATGGTGATGGTAAAAGATTTCTTGTATGTTATATGGTTAAATGTTTTTCTTCCTGTCCTGTATTTGTACACAGCTAAAGTACGTGTGTCAATGGTTTAAACACAATTTTATATTGCCGTTGAGTTAACATCTTTTATCCACAGTTTCTCTCTGCAGGTTATGCCAATATCTAGTGTTTTTCATTGAGATAATTTTCAGAGTTCTTCTGCCTGAGATTTTTTTTGTTGCACTTTGCAGGCTCAAATAAAGCAGGTAGGGTCTTCTCACACAGCTGATCATTTGAGCCCAGGATCTGTTCTGGAGGCCTCGTTCTCTTGTAGCAGCCTGGATGAAAGCTCAGGTACATAAAATTACATGGTAGATAAGTAACTCAATTTCTTCATTCTTGTCTAAGACTTGTTCGTTGTTTGCTGCTAATTCCAGGACATATGTTGTTCTCAGAATCTATGGACTGCTCCAGTGATCAATTGCGTTGCTTGGGTCAAGATTCTGATCTCTCAGATTCTGCTACCTCGTTAAGTAAAGAGAGAACTTGTTGCGAGAGGATGACAACCCTTGTCAACAATGTTTCTCGAATATTAGATAGCATCAACTTTGACGGGGGAAGATTGACAGAAAGCAATCTGGCTCATGCGAAGGATGTTATTGTGAATGCTGGATTATTGTTTGGAAATGTGACATTGTATTGCCTAGAGGGAACAGAAGGTTTGTTCATTGGTCCTGTACTTCTTGATCTGGAAAAGGTTGCCAATGCTGCGTGGACAAATATCAACATTTTTACTGGTACAGATGCCAACAAAACGGAAAACCAATACAGAGTATTGCTTTTTGACTGTCTGATAGAATGTTTAGAATCCAAGTATGGAGAATACACCAACTCAAAACTCAAAGCATGGACAAGATTCGCTTCGTGCATGAACCGGGAGATGATAATTGGAGACCTTGAAAAGGAGATGAACAAATGGACATCTTTGGCTGGGATGCTTCCTGAGGATATTGTAGAATGGGAAATGAGTCATGGTCTTGGGAAATGGATAGATTTTGATATTGAAGCATTTGAGGGTGGTGATGAAGTTTGCAGCAACATTTTTCAAGATTTAGTTGATGAAACCTTGAATGAACTCACCAGACTTGGTTGTTAATTCTGGTTATCTCGTTTTGTTTTTTGTTTAAATTATTAGAATGTGCACAAAAGCTTTGTTGATTGGATTTTTTGTACAAATTAGTGAAATTGTTCAGATGTAGCCGTATCTAAATATGACTTTGTTGTATATGTGTTGCAGTTATTCCAAGCCACATTACAAATTCTTTGTTTCAATGCTGTATGCGATCGTATTAAATGCAGTCTAGCGTTTATTATAATGGAAACAGAGAAACTAATTCAAGTTGCAACATAATTAATAAAACCAATCATCACTTTTTCCCTTACTATATTATAATATCCGAAAACTGAGATCTCCCAAAGCTCTTTTTACAGATCACAATAGTGGTAATCAAACTATAAAAAAAAAAACAATCAAAATATGAAATAACCCCCTCCAAAGGAAACAAAAGAAGAAAAAAAATTGAATAGTAGAATCAATCATCAATCAAAATCACAACCCAAATGACAAATTGACGAATTTTATTAAAACGCTCTGTACGCCAAAACAGTTTGTCTGCCACCTCTGTGAATAGCTCTGTTCTCGCCATTGATGGCATTAGACGCCGCCGAAGAAAGCCCTTTCAACTCCTCAAGACTCGCATAGCTCTTTCTCGTCATTAAACTCTTCTTATCCCCACCATTCGCTGACTTGCTCCCTCTCGAATTCGTCAGAACCTTACTCCCAACCTTAGACCAAGTCTTCCCTGGAGGAGTCATTTCCATCGTCGGCGGAAGATTTGATGGCTTCCGGTTCTCTTTCCTCAAGACGGCAGAGAAATCCGGCACCGATTGAGCCACAAAAGAGGACCCTTTTCGGCTACCTGTAGTAGTGGTAGTGGAACTAGTCTGAAACCTGACTTGTTTCTTTTGTGGGGTGAGTTTGAATTCTGGCTCATCGAGTTCTTGCTGGGGTGGCCTCGCGTTCTTCATTCTGAGCCTCGATTCTCTGAGCTCCGCGTAGGCCGTGTATCGTGGTCCTCTCTCCATGATGTAGCTCTCTGTTGTGAGTTTCAGTGAAACGGGCTGTTCTGAGTGAGAATTCTGAGAGAGTATGAGAGAGATGGGGTCGAGAGAATGGAGAAGAGAATGAAGAGGTGCAGGGTCTGCATGATGATGGTGGGTTTGTAGTAGTAAAGAGCCGTTGGTGTCTGCCATTGCTGAGGAATTCGAGGTCGGGCTCCGTTTTCAGTATTGATTGCAGAGTTTTGGTTGAGATTATTAATTGTTTCTCTAGTTTATCTGGTTCAGCTTTTCTCTACTTTGAAAATATTAAATGATTTCGGATTGTAACGGTCTAAAAAAAATGAGAAGAGAGAGAGAGAAGTGAGAGAAGGGAAAGAAAAGCCCTTTTGCTTTCTTTGTTTAATTTATTATTCCTTTTCCTTCCTCCCCCAACGTTCTACTCTACGAGGGTCCCACTGAAACCCAAAAGATTTGGGGCCGGCTTTAGATTCTATATCGGCCGTTCGATTTCACCAAAATGCAAATGTAACATGTTTAGTTGAATTGCAAAATGCAACTGTAACATGTTTAGCCATTAATCATTAAAATTTATTTTTTTTTGCAGTAAAATTTCTAAAATTTGTTAATCTTTTTACGGCTAAACTTTTCGAACAATCTTTTCATATATTTAATCTCTAAATTAATAAATTGTTAGCAAATTTAAGAAATCATCCGATTAAGGGCCACTACAGACTAATTATATATACACGTGGCACGTTTATAATGGTATACCTAATATTATTATTTCAAAATTTATTTTGAAATTAAATATTAGGTGTACCAATTAATATAAATGTATAACATGTACAAAAGTGTACACATAAACAGTCCATATTGACAGTTAACTGTAAAAAATAGATGACATCTTAAATTTGTTAACAACTAAATAATTTAGAGGACAAGCTCACGAAACACAAGAGCAATGGTGGTATGGGATTTCGAGATTTAAGGGACTTCAACTTAGCTCTATTAGCTAAGCAAGGTTGGAGGCTTTTGACTTGTGGGGATAGCTTGATGGGGCAAATTTACAAGGCTAGATACTTTTCGTTAAGGTCTTTTCTCACATCAACCTTGGGGTGTAATCCGAGTTTTATTTGGAGAAGTGTGTTTGAGGCTAAGGAGTTAGTTCGGGCTGGGGTTCAACGATTGGTGGGTAATGGTTCTACCGTTAATATCTTGTCTGAGCCTTGGCTTCCTGATGAGATGAACCCTTTCATTAAATCTGTCCATCCGGGTCTTGTGGGAAAGTCAGTCGAATCTTTAATGAAAGTCGGGCTGGTTGAATGGGATGGGGAAGTATTAGCTGATGTGCTCACTGCTAGAGATCAAGCTTTGGTGTGGAAAATTCCGCTCAGTAGTAATATGAGTTCTCATTTGTGATACTAGTTACATGATGCGTCAGGGGTTTTCACTGTTAAGAGTGCATATTCTCTGCTTCAATCAATGAAATCCAACAGAGATATCCCAGATAGCTCTGGGTTCTGGCGGCTCTTGTGGCAGTTACAGCTCCATCCAAAGGTTCTTAATTTTTTGTGGAGAGCTTCTACCAACAGTCTCCCAACTCCGTTTCATCTTTCCACAAAACATGTTCCGCAACATGTCTGTTCTGTCTTGCTGCTCCTGATACGACGCTGCATGTGCCGGTGCGGTGCTCTTTTGCTCAAAGTTGCTGAAGCAGGGTTCCAATTACTGCTGTGGCGCCTGATGCAATGTTGTTCTCAAGTTGGTTCGAAGCGGGTTTGGCATCGTGGAATACGGCCGAGGCTCTTGAGGCTGGTATGGTTTGTTGGTCAATTTGGACTCATCGTAACGATTTGGTTTGGAACTCCAAATACCCTGATGCGAGTGAGGTAGTGGCAATGGCTCATAAAATTATGTTGATTGGTTTAATGCTCAAAAACTTAATGTCACAGATGCAAGCTTAAACGGGCCGACTGCACTACCTGTGGAGCAATGGACAGCACCCGATTCCCCTTTTGTCAAAGTTAATGTGGATGGTGCACTTTTTTCCGCCCAAGGGCGGTATGGATTGGGTTTGATTGCAAGGTCTGCTGCGGGTTGGGTTGTGGGGGCCAGAAGCTTATCTAGAGAAGGTGCTTTGCAACCTCATATTGTCAAAGCCATTGGAATCAAGGAAGCTCTCTCATGGAGTAAAGCAAATGGATGGTCACATGTTGTCGTTGAGTCGGATTGTTTAAGGGTCGTTAACGATTTGCAAAAGTTCAAAAATATGGCTTCTCCTTATGGCAATATTCTTTATGATTGTATGACTTTGGTTGCTGATTTTGATGTTGTTTCTTTTATTTTTGCTAAGCGGTCTGCTAATAAGGTTGTGCATGCTTTGGCGCGACCTTCTCTTTCTGAGGCTGACTGTACTTTTAGTAGAGACTCCTTACCTTTTGTTATTGCATCCTTGGTTTTGGATGATTTAGTTTAATGAAATTTAATCATTATTCAAAAAAAAAAATAGTTTAAAGGGTTTTACCATTAAAATTTAAACTTGGAGTGTTAAGTGCAAGTGAAATGATAGTTGAAAGTATTTAGTTACAAAAAACTCAAACTCGTATTCTATTAGCAGTTTTTTATTTACATCTATCCATCGTGTGCCATATTAGACTATTTATGTGTACACAGTGTATTGTCTAAGTACACATGATATAATTTTATTGATCCGCGTAAATAACTATTTTAAAAAAATAATTTGAAATAATTTTTTTTAAAACAAATAAAAGAAATAAAAACTAATTTTTTAGTTCTATTTACACTCCAAAAAAAAAAATGATATTTTTAAAATCACTTTAATATTTTTTTAAGAATTTTATTCTCACATTATTTATGTTAATTTCAATAATGATTAATTTTATTTCCATAATTTTTTTTAAAATCGTGCATAACTTTTTCTTTTAAATTTTTTTTCTAATAACATTTGTTGATTGGAAAAATAGCTAATTGATTCGGAGTCAAATGATCACTGATTAATCACCAGTAACGAGTTAGAAGTAATAAATAAATAAAAAGAAAATCAAAATTTATACAGGTTCGACCCCTTTGTATATGGGTAATGACCTACTCTCATTTTAGTTGTATTGATTGTGAGATAATACCGTGCATATCACTAAGGAAGACAAAGTGAATTCTAGCTACGACTCTCAAAGTATTTACAGAGAATATCTTTTAGCAAAGTGCTCTTAGATGTGTGAGTACAATTTCAGGTCTAGTCCCCTCTTCTTGTGAATTCATTCACTATTTATAGAAAAAAGTTATTATATTTGACTCCGTAAAATGAGTGATTAAAGGATAAATATTCTTTTATTTAAGGGTGCAGTTGTTGGAAATTATTTTACCAGGATCTTATATCTACTCACAAGTATGTTGATTAACACCCTAAATATGAACTTTCTAAAACGATGAAATAAACACATATAAAGTTTAGGAAACCTTACATTGGGTGCAGCGGAATATAATGACTCCTTCCGTTCAGATATCTAGCCCTTGATTCCTTTCTGTAGCAGAGCATTATCAATATCTGAACCTGGATCTCTTTCTCTGATTCTTTAGTGCTGAAACTTCTTCTCGCTGAAAGTCTTTCTTCACGATCTTCCTTAATTAAATATATAAGAAAAATTTCAAATATTTAAGTATGATGATGAAAATCAACTTAAATATTAATTTTCTATTTAATTAAATACACTAGAAAAATACTTCAAGCAAAAACAGATAATATCTATCTAGATTTTCATGGACTAATTAATTAAATTTCTAATAAAATATATTTTACTTCATTTATTTTAATTAATCATTAAATGAAAAAATCATTAATTTAAGTTGGTCCAAAATTAAAATAAATAATTTACAACTTTAATCTATTTTTCAAATAAAATTCGAAATTCCAGCATTTAAGAAATGCAATTTCGAAATTTGATTAATAAAATAAAGAAAAAATATATTTTGAAAATTATTTAAATTTAGTTGAAAAAATAAATTTCAACTAAAAATAATTTTCTATTTAATTAAGTGTCATGAAAAAGAAATATTTAAGTATCATAATGAAAATCAACTTAGATATTTAATTTTTAATTTAATTAAATGTATTAAATTCAAGAAATAAATAATTAAGTGCAGAGAAGGCTTAATTATTAATCTCTAGTTTAATACTAGAAAAAAATATACTTAAAATAAATTGTACCAAAATTAATTATTTAAATAATTAATTTCACAATGTATAATATTTTCCTATTTAATATTAGAAATAATAAGTAGTCTAGAAATAACTATTTAGAAAATATGTTATTTGACTAAGTATCTTTTCTACAAAATTTGAAAAAATATCTAATTTAAGTTGTATTAGAAAAAATCTAGAACTTAAATATTTTCAAATTTAAATTTAATTAAATATCAAAAATTAAGTTGTAACCACTTAATTTGAAAATATTCTATTTTAAGTTAATATTCGAAAAGATATCAACTTAAAAAATATCTAAAGAATTTTAATAACCAATTCCTAAAATTCTTCAACTTAATTTTGAAATTTTAAATCCAAAAGATATTCAGATTTAAGTTGATTAGTTAGAGATAACTAAATATCAACTTAAATAGGAATATTTAATGAAAAATTTAAATTAAGCTTCAGAAAGAATCTAGATGGTTATAATTCTATATTTAATTAAATACAAGAAAATACATATAGTTTAGCTTAGAATAAAATTCTTTAAACTATGATTTTCTTAAATTAATTTCAAAATAAATGAAATTAATTATGTTGCTAATCAATTTTATTAGGTTAAACTAGTTTAATTAACCTAGTACAGTTATTCAAATCAGGCAAATGGGCCTTCACAATTGGGGTGGTTCATGTGAGGGGGTGCTGGGTTCAGTATGTCGTACCCACTTCTATGGCTCCCAACTCTCACACAAGGCCCAAAAGAGAGGAATTTAACCTTAAAGTGAACAACTGTTATTAATTGAATAGACCAAAAAACTAAATGGGCCTAAATAAAATCTATCAAGAATTATGATATTTTATTTAGCAACAACAACCTATATGCATCTATAATGAAATTAAACACATAGGCTCACACAGACACACTTTGGATGGGTCCTATCATGTTGCTAGGTCACACACAGATGAAAGAAGATTGTAAATATACCTGTTACAAATAATTTACTTGACCAAGGGAGCCATGAGTTAAAATCAGATCATTGGATCTGTCAACAAATTAACCATGGCTATTTGCAATCAAGCAATAATAGGTTTTAAAAACTTACAAACAAGCTAAAACACATACTCCTGCAACAAGGTTAGCTGGATAGTTGGATGTAGGATTTATTTAATTTTGAATAAATAATTTCGAAAAATAATTAATTAAATAAATAAATAAAAAATTATTTTCGAAATTTTTTTAAAAAAAAATTTGAAAAATTTCGAAATTAAAAAAAAAATATATTTAAAAATTAAACCTACAATTTTGAAAAATTAGGTTTCAACCAACCTAAATATCATTTCAAAATTTGCTAACTACTTTTAAAAATTTAATGTTATTTTGTAAATAAAAATTAAATAAAAAATTTAAAAAAAGATAAACAAATATCTTTTTCAGATTTTAAATTTAATTTAAATAAATAAAATAACAAAATTTAAAAGTTAGCAAAATATCTTACATCTATTTAAAATTACATGATTATAGTTATCTTATTTTAAATTTAAATAAGGTCAAATTATTTAAAAAAAAAATTAATTTAAAAAATTTAATATCTGACCTTAAATTTAAAAATAAGATAAGATATAATCAAATTTAAAAATAAGATAGATAATTAAGTAAAAAAAATAGATATTTACTATTTTTCAAATTCAAATTACACTAATATCATGAAGTAAATTTAAAAAATATTAATTAAATTAATTATGATAATTAGAATTAAATTAGGAATAGTAAATGTACAAATACAGAACTACACAAAAAATCGGAAGTTAAATCCATGAAATAGCATGAAAAATCGAAGAAAAACGAAAAAATTGCGAGCTGTACGGACAGTATGCATTGCATACTGTCCGCGCGCGCAACATGGAGTGCATGGGCGAGAGAACTCCGCGCATTAGGCTGCCAGCAGCCTCTCCGCGCGCGGACCCCAGGAATTCAGGCAAAATCTTTGTCTGCGCGCGTGCTGTCCGAGGGACAAGCCTCGTGCGCGCGCACGTGTATAGTTGCACGACTCCGATATTTTTTGAAACTTCAAAAAATCATAACTAATTCAAATTAAATCGAAATTGAGTTCTGTAAAAAATTATCTTGCTTAATTTTTTCCATATTATCCAATAAAAATAATTCTAGAAATAGATATTCAATTATTTTACACGAAAATTCACAAACATCAATCAATCATCATATAACACTCAATACAACATGATACCATCCAAAACATCAAACAATCGTTTTAAAGTCTAAATTTCTTGCAAGCAAATCAATTACCATGGCTCTGAGGCCAGTTGTTAGAAATTATTTTACCAGGATCTTAGATCTACTCACAAGTATGTTGATTAACACCCTAAATATGAACTTTCTAAAACGATGAAATAAACACATATAAAGTTTAGGAAACCTTACATTGGGTGCAACGAAATATAATGACTCTTTCCGTTCAGATATCTAGCCCTTGATTCCTTTCTGTAGCAGAGCATTATCAATATCTGAACTTGGATCTCTTTCTCTGATTCTTTAGTGCTGAAACTCCTTCTCGCTGAAAGTCTTTCTTCACGATCTTCCTCACTATGATTGAGGTATCACTTGCTGTGTGTGGGCACTACTCTAACACTAAGAATTTCGAAATCTCAAGGAAGAAGAGAGAGAGGGAGTGGTCGGCCAAAGATAGGGAGAGAGAGAGGCTTAGTTTTTTCCTGAATGAAAAGTCAGAAGGAAAGTGTAATTTTCCTGAAGCCTTCACTATCTATTTGTAGCATTCTACTAGGGTTAGGTTTGAATTATTTGGCATTAAAATAATAAAAATATCAGAGGAAAAACCCTACAAAAGTGGTCGGCCATGCCATGTAGATTTGGGCCTCACTTTTTGCAATTTTGCAGTTTTATCTTTTCTGCATCTGATTTTCTCAAAAATGCTAATTTTTAAATTCAACTATTTAAATGCCAATTCTAACTATTTAATAACTATAAATAATTATTAAATAATATTATCATTTATCATATTTATTAATTGAACCATACAAAGTATCATAATTAACAAATATGCCCCTAAAACTCTTTCTTTACAGTTTCGCCCTTACTTAGTGAAAAATTCACAAATAGACATAGTCTAATTTGAGAATTATGATTGATTAATCAAAACCAAATATATGAGTCTTACAAGCAATATTATCTCAACTAGTGGGGGGACCATGGGTCTATATAACCGAGCTTCCAATAAGTAGATCAAGAATTTATTACTAAAATTCACTAACTTATTAACTCTTCGTTGAATCCACGCATAGAACTTAGAATTTTACTCTCAGTATATAGAATGCTCTATATGTTCCACCATATAGACACATCATTAGTTATCCATTGTTATCTAGAGAAGGTACTTTGCAACCTCATATTGTCAAAGCCATTGGAATCAAGGAAGCTCTCTCTTGGAGTAAAGCAAATGGATGGTCACATGTTGTCTTTGAGTCGGATTGTTTAAGGGTCGTTAATGATTTGCAAAAGTTCAAAAATATGGCTTCTCCTTATGGCCATATTCTTTATGATTGTATGACTTTGGTTGCTGATTTTGATGTTGTCTTTTTTATTTTTGCTAAGCGGTCTACTAATAAGGTTGCCCATGCTTTGGCGCGATCTTCACTTTCTGAGGCTGACCGTACTTTTAGTAGAGACTCCTTACCTTTTGTTATTGCATCCTTGGTTTTGGATGATTTAGTTTAATAAAATTTAATCATTATTTAAAAAAAAAATAGTTTAAAGGGTTTTGCCACTAAAATTTAAACTTGGAGTGCTAAGTGCAAGTGAAATGATAGTTGAAAGTATTTAGTTACAAAAAACTCAAACTCGTATTCTATTAGCAGTTTTTCATTTACATCTATCCATCGTGTGCCATATTAGACTATTTATGTGTACACAGTGTGTTGTCTAAGTACACATGATATAATTTTATTGATCCGCGTAAATAACTATTTTAAAAAAATAATTTGAAATAATTTTTTTTAAAACAAATAAAAGAAATAAAAACTGATTTTTTAGTTCTATTTACACTCCAAAAAAATGATACTTTTAAAATCACTTTAATATTTTTTTAAGAATTTTATTCTCACATTATTTATGTTAATTTCAATAATGATTAATTTTATTTCCATAATTTTTTTCAAAATCGTGCATAACTTTTTCTTTTAAAATTTTTTTCTAATAACATTTGTTGATTGGAAAAATAGCTAACTGATTCGGAGTCAAATGATCACTGATTAATCACCAGTAACGAGTTAGAAGTAATAAATAAATAAAAAGAAAATCAAAATTTATACAGGTTCGACCCCTTTGTATATGGGTAATGACCTACTCTCATTTTAGTTGTATTGATTGTGAGATAATACTGTGCATATCACTAAGGAAGACAAAGTGAATTCTAGCTACGACTCTCAAAGTATTTACAAAGAATATCTTTTAGCAAAGTGCTCTTAGATGTGTGAGTACAATTTCAGGTCTAGTCCCCTCTTCTTGTAAATTCATTCACTATTTATAGAAAAAAGTTATTATATTTGACTCCGTAAAATGAGTGATTAAAGGATAAATATTCTTTTATTTAAGGGTGCAGTTGTTGGAAATTATTTTACCAGGATCTTAGATCTACTCACAAGTATGTTGATTAACACCCTAAATATGAACTTTCTAAAACGATGAAATAAACACATATAAAGTTTAGGAAACCTTACATTGGGTGCAGCGGAATATAATGACTCCTTCCGTTCAGATATCTAACCCTTGATTCCTTTCTGTAGCAGAGCATTATCAATATCTGAACCTGGATCTCTTTCTCTGATTCTTTAGTGCTGAAACTCCTTCTCGCTGAAAGTATTTCTTCACGATCTTCCTCACTATGATTGAGGTATCACTTGCTGTGTGTGGGCACTACTCTAACACTAAGAATTTCGAAATCTCAAGGAAGAAGAGAGAGAGGGAGTGGTCGGCCAAAGATAGGGAGAGAGAGAGGCTCAGTTTTTTCTGAATGAAAAGTCAGAAGGAAAGTGTAATTTTCCTGAAGCCTTCACTATCTATTTGTAGCATTCTACTAGGGTTAGGTTTGAATTATTTGGCATTAAAATAATAAAAATATCAGAGGGAAAACCCTACAAAAGTGGTCGGCCATGCCATGTGGATTTGGGCCTCACTTTTTGCAATTTTGCTGTTTTATCTTTTCTGCATCTGATTTTCTCAAAAATGCCAATTTTTAAATTCAACCATTTAAATGCCAATTCTAACTATTTAATAACTATAAAAAATTATTAAATAATATTGTCATTTATCATATTTATTAATCGAACCATACAAAGTATCATAATTAACAAATATGCCCCTAAAACTCTTTCTTTACAGTTTCGCCCTTACTTAGTGAAAAATTCACAAATAGACATAGTCTAACTTGAGAATTATGATTGATTAATCAAAACTAATTATATGAGTCTTACAAGCAATATTATCTCAACTAGTGGGGGGACCATGGGTCTATATAACCGAGCTTCCAATAAGTAGATCAAGAATTTATTACTAAAATTCACTAACTTATTAATTCTTCGTTGATTCCACGCATAGAACTTAGAATTGCACTCTCAGTATATAGAATGCTCTATTTGTTCCATCATATAGACACATCATTAGTTATCCAGTGTTATAATCCTAATTTGATCAATGATCTTCTATATGAATGATCTACACTGTAAAAGGATTAGATTACCGTTACACCCTACAATGTATTTAATCCTTAAAACACTTAACCCCGTGTAAATGATATTTCAGCTTATGTGAAATGAGATCTCCACCATTTATTTTCGTTTGGTCAAGCTCGAAGGAGATCATCCTTTACTTACTATTCGCCAGATAGAAGCTATAGATTCTATGTTTATGTTAGCGCTCCCACTCAATTGCACTACCGTGTTCCCAAAATGTACGTATCACCCTGACCCAAAAGTAGGCTTAACTAACAAATCAAAGAACACGAATAGCCTCTCAAGATCAAGCCTAATCATAATAGGATTAAGATCATTTGATCTAGGATCAACTAGGCGATATTGACTTGAATAGATATTACGGTAAGTTTAATAAATCTAAGTCAAAGTTCAATATCGGCCCATTCCGATCATACTCCATGCGTCCAACCTGAGCTTTACTTTAACCAATGCTCTGGAAAGACCATAGCATTTCTCCAAATGCAAGTAAACTCTGTTGTAGATTACCATATCAGTAAAACCCTGTGTCTGATAAATCTAGGAAACTTTATTCACATAGTCATGTTTACTTTCCAATGTGTTGACAGCACAATAAACATGATCAAGTATGTGAAAAGGGTTTCAGATGAATTTATACATTATGTACATATAATCATGAAATAAATCATGTGAACCATGCAACATTAAATGTTATTTCTGATCTATATTAATAAGTAAATCTAATTATATTGAAATGAGTTTTATTTAGGGCATAAAACCCAATAGCAGTTACAATCTGTTGAAGCTCCTTTAGATTTATTGGATTCGAATTTGTAGCATTCAGTTTGAGATATTTTGGGAAGCCTGTTAAAGAAGAAATCAAGGCTCGTGTAGCTTTGTCCGGTACACCTGGCAATGTTGTTTCTGGCCGGCATGTTGGTCACCCAAGAAGACCTTCTTCGAGACTTATCTTTCTTGTGGGATTACTTGTAGAACTTCCCTTACAAAGGTGTTACTCTCATTTTCTCTGGTCAACATGTTGATGGCCTGACTGATGCTTTATGGAACATTTGCAGCTTATGGATGTTAACTCCATATGGGACATGTCAGGCACACTTCTGCCCAGAAGATCCTTGTCATGTTAATTAGCTAGTTGGATTATATCACGTGTTGGTGCCACGTTAGATGTGCAAATTTTGGGATAACAATATTTCATGTAATTTTTTATTTTAATTTTTTTGTTAAAATATTTAAAATATAATTTATTTTTGTTTGATATGTATATCTTTTAAGAATATGAGTTGGAAGGAAAGAAAACCTAACATTATTATAGATATTTATTTTATGTAAAATAAAAATTATTAAAATAGGGTACACTTATAAATTTTTTGGGGTGTAAATAAAATTCCTTATTTTTTCCTCTTTTCTTCTTTTTTCTTTCTTTGTTATAGATAAGTTTCTTTCACCTTTTTTTTTTTCTTAGTTTTTATTTCTCCTCTTCATTCTTCATTTTGTTAGATTTATTATATAATATTAACAATAAAACATATATAAAGATATGTAATGCGGAATAAACTGTATATATATCGAAATTGTATATGCAATGAAAGGATCGAAATACCTCTAGCTATTGATGTTTGAGCTTCAATCCCTGTGATAGCTTCGGTATGGGAATTCAGACTTCCTCACTCTCTCAACTCTCTTTAAATGGAATTTTGCTGTTTGCACAGAATGAGTGAAATGCTCGGGGACTGAGATCCCTACATTTATAGGTGAGATACTCCATCAATATCTGTGCCACATTAATTGTCATAATATTTTGACAATTAATTCAGGAAATCAATTCGGGTAATAAATATCGAAATCTAACTATATATAGAATATTACGTAATTGATTTTGTCCAAATTCAATGAATATAAAATATTCATTTATCACAAAATCAATTCTTTATTTTATTTCATAATTAGAAATATTCTAATACATTCTTCATACTATCACCACACCAACATCTACTGCCACCACCATCCATTACCACCACCACCGTTGAAACCATCACTACCTACAACCACTACAACAACCACCATTGCACTCTACTTTTCATATCCAAGTCGGAAAAAAAAATTCAAAGCAAACCTCATATTTGTTTCCCCACCACCAACACCATCATTACATTTTCAAAATCTAAATCAACACCAATAAAATGCAAAACAAAAATAAAATCCAAAAAAAAAAAAAATCACAAACCAGATTTAATAAAGTGAAAGCCTCAAATGCCCAAGCTCGCCTGAAACCATGGAGACGCGAAGAAGCGTTTAGGAACTCACTATCGTCTTTCATTTTTAAAACTAATTTATGATTTTCTTTTATAAATTTTTTAATTCAATATTCACTCTGGCTATCTCTTCTCTCCCAACCCCCTTAAAATCGAAACTGCACCTGTGCTTTTTCGGGTTCTGGTTCAGCTCATGTAGATGGAGCATAAGGTAGATCTGACCTTCTCTAGATGATCCAAGTCGACTTCGTGAGCTTCCAACCTAGGCTCACGGCTAGCTAGGAGAAAACACAAGCGACTTGGGTTTAGCTTCATGGAGCTCAGTATGAGTGGGTAGATTTGAGTTGAAAAGAGAGAGATTGATAAAGGGCTCGTTTGGAACGCCGTATTAGGTCGTATTGTATTGTATTGTATTATATTGAATTGGATTATATATCATATTTTTATATAATACTATGTTAAACTTTAATTTATACTAAAATATTATATATTTAGGTGTCCATCAAATTTAATACCACATATAGTTTTACATAAAAATATTGCATAAAATGCAATTCAATATAATACAATACAATACAATACGACCTAATACGGCATTCCAAACGAGCCCAAAGAGAGTTCGTGAAGGATAGAAAGTAAGGGACTTACAGGGAGAGAGAGAGAGGGAGGCGGGCTGTTTGGTTGGCTCCAGCCAGTGGCCCATCTAAAATTGAGGTCGTGAGCCAGAGAGAAAAAGGATAGAAGGAGATGGAAGAGAGAGGGTGACATGGATAGGTTTTAGGTTTAAGTTAGGGTTTTTTTTTTATTATTATTTTTGTTTATATATATATATATAAAGATATTTATAGAGGGAGATGAAAGAGAGAGGGTGAAAGGAATGGGTTTTAGGTTTAAGTTAGGGTTTATATATATATTTCGGGTTTATATATATATATTTCTTTTTTTTGTTTTAATTTTAATTAATAATCTGTTTATTTTTATTTCTTTTATTTCTTTTAAAATTGTTTTTTTTTTCAAATTAATTTATTTTAATTTTTTATTTTTTTAAAAAATGATTATTTACGTAAACTAATAAAATTGTACTTGTGTACACTACGTCTACGTAAACAACACATTGTGGACACATAGACAGTACAATATAACACTTAACACAAATGACAAACTGCTAACAGAATACAATTTTTGAAATTTTACTGCTAAAAAATAAATTTTTGTAAGGAGGCGAACATTTTAAGAGTTTTTCTAGCAATTAACTACACAAATTTATAAGCCAATTACTGGTTTATTGTTCTATTATTTAAATAAATTTTATTGGACTTTTATGCTAGTGGCTACGAAATCGGCCATTTGGAGTCGTTATTTGTTGTGTTGTTGACTGCAGGTACGAATTCAGCCACGTGTAGTATATTTCCTTTATATTTGCAATGGTTTCCACTTGGAGAATACTTGCTGCAAATGAGCAAATAGTTGCAATTGTGAAACGAGAATCACTGAAAAAGTCGTTGTTTCGTTGGGTTATGGTATCAAGCAATTTGAAAATTTAAACAGAAACAGATTATTATTATTATTATTATTATTATTATTATTATTATTATTATATTTTAAAACAGTTTATTATTATTATTATTATTATTATTATTATTATTATTAATCACCGAAAGAATTATAGGAATTAGTTTGGGAAATTTGATTTTTTAAATTTTTTTTTCTAAACAAATAATAACTAATATTTGTAGGATATGATAATTTTTATGATATCCCTAAAATACCCCCATTTACATTACTCCATTTACACTATCGGACCACCCATCGGGCCACCCATCGGACCACCCATCGGGCCACCCATCGGACCCATCGGACCACCCATCGGACCCATCGGACTACCATCTGATCATATGTGCTACCAATTTTTTTTTTTTTTTTTTTTATGTTTTTGTACATACAAAAGTAGCATCAGGTGACCATCGGACCACCATCAGACCATTATCGGACCCCATCGGACTACCAATTTTTTTTTTTTTATATTTTTGCACTAAGAAAAAGTATGAAAAATTTGAGAGGGGTATTTTTAGGTTTTAAATAAAGTGGTCATATATTTTCAATGGTGATATGTATTAGTTTAGATATAAAATATTAGGTATATGTAAATATAGAAAATCAAATTTCCCTTTAGTTTATAGTTACATAAACAAATTCACACAGCAGGAGTTATACACGTCTTCGACAATGCATAAAACAAATGATAAAAATATCGTATGTTTCAGTATTTGCGTGTGTTAAAAAGGACATGACTAAAGCTCCTGATATACCTTTTTTCACTTTAAAAAAGTTGAGGCAATTGGAAAAGTGAAGATCCATTGCATAATTTCTTAAAATTTAGCATTAGGTGGGAGTGGGACTTATTAAAGTAAAAAGCAAGAATCCTACTAAAGGGTATTATCAAAGGGAAATTTATGTTTACAAATACTTAATATTTTTCCCCTAAACACATAACATGTAATATTTGTGGAATATGACATATTTTACAATATCTCTAAAATACCCATTTACATTATCCATATCCCCTCTCTTCTTCTCTCTTTCTTCATACTCATCGGACCCCAATCGAGGTCAACCCGTCGGACCCAATTTTTTTTTTACACAGCACATGCATCGGACCCCAATCGGGGTCTCTATTGGACCCGTCGGACAGAAAAGTTTTTCCAACACATGCATCAGACTCTCATCGAGGTCCCATCGAACCCGTCAGACCTAAAAACAAAATTTTTTCGCACATGCATCGGACCCCATCGGGCCATCATCTTCCCCAAACTGTGATTTCCCCAAATCCCAGATCTGAACCTTGGACATTGTTGGGCACCGTTCGGGTCTCCTTCGTACCGAAGTGGGTCTCCTCCGTGACGCGGTGATGAGGGTCGGAATGGTGGGT
Organism: Cannabis sativa; assembly: GCF_029168945.1. Classification (NCBI taxonomy): domain Eukaryota; kingdom Viridiplantae; phylum Streptophyta; class Magnoliopsida; order Rosales; family Cannabaceae; genus Cannabis; species Cannabis sativa. Next base: position 48,720,760 of record NC_083609.1, on the reverse strand, counting down.
GTGGATCTCGGTCGGAGTGGTCAGTCGGAGTGGGTTGTGTGGGGGGTTGTGTGATGTGGGTTCGGGCGAAGGGCGGTGATGAGGGTCGGAATGGTGGGTGTGGGTCTCAATCGGAGTGTTCAGTCGGAGTGGGTTGTGTGCGGGGTCGTGCGATGTGGGTTTGGGCGAAGGGGAAGAGGCAGAGAGAGTTTGAGGGAAGGAGAGAGAAAGGGTTTAGGTTTTTGAGAAAGGTATTTTTCGGGTTTTGAACAAGTGGTCATATGTTTTCAATGTTGAAAAGCATTAGTTTAGGCATAAAATATTAGGGTATTTTATGTATATTTTTTTTCAAATTTTCCTTATCAAACAAGTCATTCTGCCAACACTAATCTATGTATGTACCAATTCACATCATCTGATAATGGAATGTAAATGAGGCATAAATAAAAATGAATAAAAGGAACCCAGTTAAGAAAAGTACATAGGTTATACATTATATATAAATATATATTATCCATCATCCTCATTTCTAATTTTGCTAAAAAATACTCCCTTCTTGTTTATTTTTTAAAATAACTCATCAAAACTCACTTTTATATTTTCTTAATTTCTACACTATACGTGGCATCTGTCTAAGTGACACGTGTAACATATTTTATAGTCTGGATAGATGATTCTACTCCTAATAGGTCGTGCAGACAACTATGATGTTCAACGTCATACATAGATAGTAGAATGTCCGAGCAGCTCATGAATAGACATCTGACCAGCTCTACTAAAGTAGGTTACTCGCATGCACTAATCAGGAGGTGCGAATTATCAATTTATCAGATATATGCTTGGCAGTCACATAAAAATCCATACATTTGTGAGATAAATTCGTATCTTCAGAGAATAAAAACAACCAACCTAATTCTCCATTTTCTTCATTGTAATTATAGAAATAAACTAGTTTCTTATTTTTTCTTGTTGATTTAAGAAAACTAATGTGATGTAATTAATTCCTATAAATAGTGATCTCATCTCACTATTCAGGGACACGAAATTATTCAAATTGAAAACCACTCAAGAGTGAAATCTTGATCTAAGATTAAATTGCTCAAAGATCATGGTAAGAACTTTGGAGAGAAAATAGTTCATTCTTGCTCACAAGTTAATACAATTAAAGAAGAGTAGGCCATTACCAACTATAAGGGACTGAACCTCTATAAATCTAGTGTTTTCTTTACTCTATGCAATTTACTTTATGTTATTTATTTATTTATCAATCACTTTAATTAAAACTCTTTGTCGTTAGCTAAAAACAAAATCAACAACCTCACACTTTTACATTACACCATCTATCAAATTCTTCATATTTTTCTTTATATCATTTAAATAATCTAAAACATTTTGAGTAATTAAATAACATAAAGGAAATAATAAAAGCCAAAAAATAAATACACAAATATTTAATAAATAAGAGAGATTGACATAAAATGATTAAAATAATTATACCTCAAATGTATTCCTTCGCTACATGTAGCTACAGAACTATTCTCTATTTTACCTTTTGGTTTACCTCTGCTGATGTTTGTTTAACTTAGGTTTCCTTAGCTAATTTTTTTTTAGTTATTTAGCTACTATACCTCAGCTGATGAAGATGCTTAAGAATCTACATAATCGCCTGGTCATTCATATGCCTTTTCCTTTTTTTGTTTTTGGATATAGTACTTGAATTTCTGCCTGGGTTCAAAGTTCTACTTTGTGATACTTGTATTTCTGCCCCAAATTAAATCGAGTGATGGATTGGCTAAATCCATTGAGCAACAGGGACCTCACAGCTTCAACCCCTTGTTTGAGTGCTTCATCAATCTGTCCAGAAGCAAATACCAAAGAATTAATTTTAAAGTTGAAAATCACCAGAGAACGTGCCAAGACATGTTCAATGCATGTACACTGTTGGAGAAAGCTGTTGTGCAAGATACCAATGGAAATAATGAACTGTTTACTTTCCTGATGCACCATACAAATTTTAAAATCAATTGGAGTTTTGAAAAACCAACAAGAAGAAGCAGTATCAATTTTAAACCATGAAAGATGGATACCAATTATGCAAGGTTCTTAACAAAATACTACAAAGAGTTCGACAGGCATGGTTTTACACATTCTTGAGTAGTTTCCAACTTTTATTCATTGGCATTGTGTTTGTGTTCCTGTGTGTTTTCTTAAAGTTGGGGGTGTGACTGGAGTTATGATGTGGTTCAAGCAATTATATACCTGATGTCTTTCTGTAGTACTGAACTTCTGCAGAAGATAAGCCTTCATGTCCATATTTCCCGGTGGATTTCCAATACCTGCAAAAGAAATTATATTTCTTTCTCGTTAAATGACAGCAAAGGCAATATAACCTTAAAACAGTTTATTTTGTGTGATAAATTTGATCGCCCTGTGCTTAATGATAGTAGACAAGAAACAAACCTATACATAACCGAGGAAAATCACGGCAACCATCCAAATGACCCGTTACACTTTTTACTCTGCAGCAGTAAAAATTCAGGCAAGCAATTATGAACAGTTAAATGCCATATTAATTTGCATTGCCTAAAATGAAATCTGAAAGAAGGAAACTAAAATAGTTTAATGTTCTATTAAATTGCATGAATCAAACTTGTGGATGTGATAATGTGAGGATGTCAGTTAAACATAACTAAATTGTTTAATGTGATCCTTCCCACCCACCATTTAAGATGGTTAGAAGCCTAGAATAGAGATTTCTCGTCTCGAAGCCCGTAGCTAAGAGATAAACATACAATTCTATCCTTTCTGGTCACTCATCACCACAATCCCCATGTACACATTATTGTCTTCATGAGTCCAGAATCATACTTTGCTTTACCCCCTAGTATTCCTAAAAAAAATTTTGTTTAACCTTAATTACTTTAAAGATTTCTTGTTATAATTACATGCTGACACACTAGCAACCTCTATACCTTGTTTTTCTTCACTATACCTTGTTGATCACATATTAGCTTTTAATAGTCTCTGCAACCTAAGCCTATAAATTTGATTATTTTCAAATATCCATTTCTTACCGTGATGAGGTACTTCTTGCTACCTAAGAAATTACATGTATCTCAAACCTAAAGAAGTTATCCAAACATCAAATTTAATCCTTAGAACATTATCCATTAGTCTCTGGGTTTATGCACCTAGTTATTTAATTTCCTGCAAGTTGCTCTTGAAAATCTTCCATATTGTAAGTTTTACTTTCCAACAAAGGTATCATAGCTAAAGGTTTTATATTATACTTTTGTACCAACTTAAGTATTTTTTTTCCTTCTGTCTGAACTATTTCTGGATATTTGCAATTGCAATCACTGCAAATGTGGTCATGTGGCATGGAATCCTTGCCTAGATTGGTCTAAAGCCCCATGTCTATTACTAATTGTGGGAATATTGACATAACAGTATAAGTTTTTAACATTCCCTGAAAAAACTGCTACTTTCACATTTGTAAAATCTCTAAGTTTCATAATTGAAGAGTCTTCTGGTGCAAACAACATTTCAAAGCTTAAAATCCTCTAAAGGATGAATTAAATTTACACCATACAACTAATTAATTTACAATATTCAAGAAACAAATGACAAAGGTTAGATCTTCAAAAAAGCAGCAAAGTGAATAATGAATATTTAATATGATGTGAAACAATGTTATCCAAACATACCCATTGTGATGGCCATGGCCTCCTTTTGGCTGAACCCTGAGGACACCATTTGGTAAGCTCATCTCATCATAAGCCTACATCAGCAGGAACGAAGTATGTAGTAAATCACCTTGATGACCGAAGGCACGCAAATATTGATTAATCTACGCCTGTGAAACAAAGGACCTACCAGTAAAATATGGCGTAGAGGTACTTGATAGTGTGCAGCAAGTGGTCCAACCTTAACAACAAAAGCAAATGTCAATTCCAGTTGTAATTAGCTAGTCTTTAGAAAAGTTGCGAATCCACATTTTCAACTCATTCAATCAGATATTCTCCATTACATATAAATGCTCTTGAAGTACATAAAATTTGCAGTCTATTTTCTTAATGATACTCTTTAATTTACATTGTGGGCACCATACCCCTGAGAATTAGAAGGTAAATATATAGACACCACATATATGAGACCATTGGCATGCCTCAAGTAATTGAACAGTCCTTCAAGCATTATAGTTTTTACACCACAATAACATGTTAAAAACAATCTAAAGACAATTTAACGACAACATGAAAAATCCAACCCATCAAAAAGTTTCATGTGAACTTTTTAAACAATAAAGCTAATGAAATACACAAAAGTATGAGATTGGAACGAACCGATTCCCCACTAAAATTCATGTACCCTTGTGGCTTCACCAACAAAATTGGTACCTCACCGATAGAACCTGTACTGAATCAAACAAAAAGAAATAAGTACATTAAAAGAAGACAAAATCCACCATAAAGAAAAACCAAAAACAGTTTGATAAGTAAACAAATAAGATATACCTATTCCAACCAAGGCCTTTGACTGTATTGTATTCATGGGAATGCCTTGTGCCTTAGCAAGGGCGTCAATCATTTCATAACCAACCTATTATACAAATATCACATCAACCAAGGCAAGAACAAGTAGCTAACCAAAGAGAAAAAATCACTTTAGACTTGTATATAATTACGTTGTGTCTAGTCCCATAGTACTTATTCCCTGGGTTTCCCAATCCAACAATTAACCAAGGCGTGTACTCCACTTTAGCACCAGTATATTGATTTGGCAACGAAGCACGTATGCGAAAACTAGCTGGCTTAACTGAACGTTTCTGAAGAAGTGGAAGGTTATGAGGGCTTCTTGGATTTGATAACCAAGAATTTGGGCAAGAAATTGCATACAACATTGACCTGAATACATAAAAGGAATAAAAGAAAAAACAAATAAATCATATTCTTCTTCGAAATTCTATGAAGAAATGTAAGGAATTAAAAGCCTAATATATACAGAGATAATTTCTTGAAGGGCAGGAACTCCAAACCTGGATTCCCAATGTCGGAAATTCAGAAGATGAAATGAGAGGCAAAAGAGGAAGATGGAGATGAAAAGAAGAGGATATAGAAGAGTGAAGTGACAATGCACAACAACACCTAACTCTTACTTCAAAGCTTAAATTGTAAGTCTTTTTCTTAAAATGAAGAAATTTGAGACAGTAACAGCTCAGCAGGACAATAAAAAAACATACATGATAACAGTAATTCTCTTCGCCGGAATTTTCTCGGCAACCAAACAAATGATATATGAGAAAATAAAGGAAGGAAAGAAAAGCTTAGAGCAAAACAAACCTGGGTTTGAATTTGAAGAGAGGAACTGTAAAGAGAGAGAGTGAGAAAGATAGATAGGAGCTTGGGTTTGAGCCTCAGTTATGGGTGTCTACCTCTCGATTAACTTCTTGATACTGATAAGAATATAAGATGCTGGACTGATAAGATACTCATAACTTCCTCGATCAACTTCCTGATCCTGATATATATTATTTTTCTCTTTTAAAAAAAAAAAAAGAAAAAATATGCTTGATTTTTCTTCAGCAAAAAAAATATGCTGGATTTCTCAAAAAATATTATCCAATAAATTCTATTGCCCGTGTATTGTTTTCTCGAATGAGGTTTCTTTTCCAAGTACATGGATTATTAAGTTCTCAAAAAAAAAAAAAAAAAACTATTATTGATTATTTTAGGGGACTCATTAAGTCTCTTATTAGCATTTGAAATAGGGATGCACACGAGGAGATAGTGCTCTCATGTACCAATTCTTATTAAGGATTTTAATCTCTATTCTCGTTTATTTTCTATTGGACATGGGGTAATGTTAGGATAGTTAGTTAAATTGGTAGGTAAATCGATTAACTACCTAACTACCTATTATTACATGCAGTAGCGGACTCAGAATTTAATTGGAGGGTGGGTGCAAATTTTTTTCATATATAAAAATATTCAAAAAAAAAAAAACAAGTAAATATAAAGAAAAACACAATTCAATATTTCAATTCCCAACTAAAAAGATATTAAATATCAAACACTAAAAATCTTCCAATAATAATAAGAAAAGCAATCTAAAACGATGTTCAAAATATATAACATACTCAATATTCTAAAATTTTAGCAAAATATATCAATTTTTGAGCTCATATCTTTAGAGTTGTCCCCGATGAGTTTTCATGTTTTGAAAACGATGAATGATAAGCTCGTTGTCAATAGCCTTGAATACATCCTTTTCGAGATATACTGTCAAACTGTCATTCAACTATTGATCTCCCATTTTGTTGCGCATTTGATTTTTCACAATGTTTATAGCTGAGAATGCTCTTTCTACTGAAGCTGTTGTAACTGGAAGTGTTAGTGCCAATTTAATTTTGAAAATGCAACATGAGAACGCATATCTTCAACATAAGTTTGAAGTTGACACTCTAACATCTTTAAATCTGTTGTAGAAAAATCATGTGGATAAAGTTGAGCAAGACGAATTAACTTTCCCTTGTCAAAAGCAGAAAATGAATTATTGGGAGACAAACATGCCAAACAAAGCAACAACTCAGTGTTAGCCTCATTGAAACGACTATTTAACTCTTGTAGTTGTAAATCTATCACGGTATTGAAATAATCAATACGAAAGAAGTGAAAATTTGTAAGCTGTGGAGCCTTGCGTCGTGATTTTCCTTGAGCACAATACATATTATCCATATTAAGAACATCAATGTTCATCTCAACACAGAAATCAGACACTTCTTCCATTAGAGAATTCCATCCATTATCTCTCATCATTTGTAATTGTTTCTTGCATACTCTAACTAATCCATGGCATTTACAATATCTTGATCGCCTCTTTGTAAGACTTGTGACAACTCATTTGTAATTCTAAGTATATTCTTCACCAAATGCAAGCTAAATACAAAATCATATGTTTGCACCACTTGTAACATGATAGATGCTTCATACTTTTGGTCACTATTCAAACTATCATTTGCAATCTCCTCAAGCACATCAATAATAGATGAAAACATGTTAGTAAAGCTTACCAAAGTACGAAAATGTGATCCCCAATGTGTCTCACATGGACGTTTACTTGCATTTGGAAAATTGCTATGTTCTTTCCAGAGCATTGGTTAAAGTAAAGCTTGGGTTGGGTGCATGGAGTATGCATCGGAAGGGACCGATATTGAACTTTGACATAGATTAATTAAACTTACCGTAAAATCTATTCAAGTCAATATCGCCTAGTTGATCCTAGATCAAATGATCTTAATCCTGATATGATTAGGTTCAATCTCAAGAGTGTTATTCGTGTTCTTTGATTTGTTAGTTAAGCCTACTTTTGGGTCAGGGTGATACGTACATTTTGGGAACACGGTAGTGCAATTGAGTGGGAGCGCTAACATAAATATAGAATCTATAGCTTCTATCTGACAAATAGAAAGTAAAAGATGATTTCCTTCGAGCTTGACCAAACGAAAATAAATGGTGGAGTACTCATTTCACTTACCTGAAATATCATTTATACGGGGTTAAGTGTTTTAAGGATAAAATACATTGTAGGGTGTCACGGTAATCTAATCCCTTTACAGTGTAGATCATCTATATAGAGGATCATTGATAAAATTAGGATTATAACAATGGATAACTAATGACGTGTCTATATGGTGGAACATATAGAGCGTTCTATATACTGAGAGTGCAATTCTAAGTTCTATGCGTGGATTCAACGAAGAATTAATAAGTCAGTGAATTTAGGTTGTAAATTCTTGATCTGCTTATTGGAAGCTCGGATATATAGACCCATGGTCCCCCCACTAGTTGAGAAAATATTACTTGTAAGACTCATTTAATTGGTTTTGATTAATCAATTATAATTCTCAAATTAGACTATGTCTATTTGTGAATTTTTCACTAAGCAGGGGCGAAATTGTAAAGAAAGAGTTTTTAGGGCATATTTGTTAATTAAGATACTTTGTATGGTCTAATTAATAAATATGATAAATGACAATATTATTTAATAATTATTTATAATTATTAAATAGTTAGAATTGGCATTTAAATGGTTGAATTTGAAAATTGGCATTTTTGAGAAAATGAGATGCAGAAATGATAAAACAGCAAAATTGCAAAAGTGAGGCCCAAATCAACTAGCCATGGCCGGCCACCTTTGTAGGGTTATCATTTAATAGTTTCATTATTTTAATGTCAAATAATTCAAACCTAACCCTATGTGGCATGCTATAAATAGATAGTGATGGCTTCAGGAAAAAGTGACTTTCACATCTTGTTTCCTTCAGAGAAAAACCTGAGCCTTCTCTCTATACCTAGCCTAGCCGCCACCTTCTTCTCCTTCTTCTTCATTGTAAATTTCGAACCTCTTAGTGATAGAGTAGTGCCCACACACAGCAAGTAGTACCTCAATCATAGTGAGGAAGATCGTGAAGAAAGACATTCAACAAGAAGGACATTCAGGCTCAGATCTTGATAATACTCTGCGACAGAAAGGAGACAAGAGTTAGAGATCTGAGTGGAAGGAGACATATTATTCCGCTGCACCCAATGTAAGGTTTCTCATACTTTATATGTGTTTAATTTATAATCGTTTTAGAAGTTCATATTTAGGGTGTTAATCAACATACTTGTGAGTAGATCTAAGATCCTGGTAAAATAATTTCCAACAGTTCTAACTACAAATTATCTCAAAAAAAAAAAAAATCTAACTACAAACATCCCATTATTAAAAAAATACAGAAAGAACCTCATAGAAAATATACTAAAATTGAAAGTTTTAAGTGGGAATCTTTATAGCACTTATAGTCTTATTCTAAGAATTCCCTTTTGTTTTTATTATTAATTATGATGTGTAAAAGAATTTCTTCTACCAAATTCTACATTCATGCTATGTAGTATGTAATGTGGTTGAAGATGAGAGATTTAAGTCTAAAATAAATCTTTAAGACTGAAATGAAATACTAATTAGGGCTGCACACGGGTCGGGTTTTCGGGTTTTTGGGTTTTCAGGTGGTCGGGCTCGAGTTTTCGGATGTCGGGTTTTCGGGTGGTCGGGTTCGGGTTTTCGGATGTCGGGTCGGGTGTGTCGGGTTGTTATTTGAATTTTTTAAAACTAATCTTAGATATTAGTGTAATTTGAATTTAAAAACAAGTAAAAATCTATCTTTTTGCTTGATTTTATATCTTATTTTTAAATTTGATTATTTTGTCTTATTTTTAAATTTAAAGGTCAGATATTAAATATTTTTTTTAAATTATTTGACCTTATTTAAATTTAAAATAAGATACTATAATCATGTAATTTTAAATAGAAGTAAGATATTTTGCTAACTTTTAAATTTTGTTATTTTATTTAAATTAAATTATAAAATCTGAAAAATATAATTTTTTTAATTTTATATTTAATTTATAAAATAACTTTAAAAATTTGAAAGATGGTTAGCAATTATTTTTGAAATGATATTTAGGTTAGTTGAAACCTATTTTTTCAAAAATTGTAGGTTTAATTTTAATATTCTTTTATTTTATTTTTTAAATAACGAAAATATTTTTCTTATTTATTTATTTATTTATTATTTTTGAAAATTATCATTTAAAATTAAATAATTCCTACATCCAGCTATCCAATCCATCTTGTTGCAAGAGTATGTGTTTTAGCTTGTGTGTAAGTTTTATAAAATCTATTATTGCTTGATCTAAATTGCTATGGTTAACTTGTTGACAGATCCAATGATCTGATTTTAACCCATGGTTCAATTGTCAATAGGTCAAGTAAATAATTTGTAACAGGTAAATTTTACAATCTTCTTTCATCTGTGTATGACCTAGTAACATGATAGGATCCATCCAAATGTGTGCCTGTGTGAGCCTATATGTTTACTCTTGTTATAGATGCATATAGGTTGTTGTTGCTAAATAAAATGTCATAGATTTTGATAGATTTTATTTAGGCCCATTTAGTTTTTGGGCATATTCAATTAATAACAGTTGTTCATTTTAAGGTTAAATTCCTCTCTTTTGGGCCTTGTGTGAGAGTTGGGGGCCAATAGAAGTGGGTACGACATACTGAACCCAGCTCCCCCTCACATGAACTACCCCAATTGTGAAGGCCCATTTGCCTGATTTGGATAACTGTACTAGGTTAATTAAATTAGTTTAACCTAATAAAATTGATTAGCAACATAATTAATTTCATTTATTTTGAAATTAATTTAAGAAAAACATAGTTTAATGAATTATATTCAAAGCTAAACTATATGTATTTTCTTGTTTTAATTAAATATAGAATTATAACCAACTAGATTCTTTCTGAAGCTTAATTTATATTATTTCATTAAATATTCCTATTTAAGTTGAAAATTAGTTATTTCTAACTAATCAACTTAAATCTGAATATCTTTTGAATTTCAAATTTCAAAATTAAGTTGAGGAATTTTAGGAATTGGTTATTAAGATTCTTTAGATATTTTTTAAGTTGATATTTTTTCAAATATAAACTTAAAATGAAATATTTTCAAATTAAGTGGTTACAACTTAATTTTTTATATTTAATTAAATCTAATTTGAAAGATATTTAAGTTGAATTTTTTAGATTCTTCTAAACAACTTAAACAAGATATTTTTCAAATTTATTCTATTTTAAATTTCGAATTTATTTTTCGAATTTAAATAATAATTGAAATTTAATTAAAGTTGGATATTTTCTTTATAATTTTTTTCTCTAAAACTAACTTTAATTTGTAATTTTTCATTATTATAATACGGAATAAATGATTAAATAAAATACATATTTTAAAATAATGAGCTTTAATTAAGAGACATTTGATCTCCATTGTTGGTTTTACATAGCTTTTGTTTTAGTGAGTAATCATCCCTAATGGAGGAACGTTCATTAGCAAGTTAGCACCATTTATTCTCGAAAGATAAGTATATTTGTAAGTGTTTTATATGGTATTGATCACCCTAATGGTGGCGACTGTATTTGACTTACAAAATATGAAACAATGGTGGAAGCTCATAAGATAGAATAGCCTTGACTCTCGCCTAAACGGGACAACGCTGGATTCCAATATTGATCGAATAAAAGGTTGCTAGAATGATTATCATTTTAGATGAATTGACAACTCTATTCAATGGATGATGCTTTGACTCTCGCCTAAACGGGACACTGTATCGGTTTGTTGAAAACCTTAGAAAATAAACTATGTTAGATTTAGTATTTTTATAACATATGTGATTATTTGTTATTTTCTGAACTTGTGTATGAGTTTATTTGAACCAAAACCTTACTTCTGTTTTTATTGATGTGTTGTAGTGCCAATATGAATAACCATCACCCCGATCAACTCCTAGTTAATATCTTAGCAAAAGAACTCTATAGTGTGAAAATGCATCTTGGTAGTTGCATAAACTCGCACCTGTTGATGATGAATCTGAAGTTCCAAAAGGCAAATCTACTGGGAATTGAATTATCAAAAGAACAATGGGTACAATTCATTCTTAATAGTCTTCCTCCGGAGTATAATGGATTTGTTGTATCTTACATGATCAACAATTTTAACTCCTCTGACATGGACAAGCTCGAAGCAGAATTACGAGCTCATGAACGGAATTCAATTGCAATGGGACCTCCTGGGTTTACAAATCTTAATCAGAGGAAAAGGATTAAGCATGAAGGCTCTAACAAAGCTTCTTCTTCAAGTGCAATTATCAGACATAATCTTCTATGTTCGAATTGTAATGAAAAGGGACATCAAGAAGAACGATGTCCCCGGCTTCTAAACAATTCAAATGAAGGTAATGCTTTTGTCTTTGAATCATGTGTTTTAGAGAACGACAAATCCACTTGGATTGTTGATTCTGGGTCTACTAACCATGTATGTTCTTCATTGTAGCTGTTTGAAACTTGCGAAAATCTGCTTCCAGAAGAGTTAAAGCTTAAAGTTGGGAATGGCGAGTTAGTGTCGGTCAAAGCTAGAGGAAAAGCCCGTATCAAGTTCCAACAGAAATTTTTAATTTTAGAAAATATTTTATTTATTCCAAACTTTAGTAGAAACTTGATTAGTGTTTCATGTTTACAAACACAATCTTATATATTGAATTTTTCGAGTTCTTATTGTTCAATTTCTCGTAATGGATTTCATATATGTGTTGCTCACATGGAACAAGGGCTTTATGTTTTAAGACCAAGTACACAAATCTCACTAAATAGTGAACTTTTCAATGTAGCTAAACCTAGAAACCTAAAAAGAAAAGAGATTGATAATAATGATCAAACTTATCTATGGCATTTACGTTTAGGTCATATAGGCTTTGATAGACTCAAAAGGCTAACCAAAGACGGTCCATTGAAAAATGTCGTCTTAGGTGAATTGCCAGTATGCGAGTCCTGCCTAGAAGGAAAAATGACCAAACGTTCTTTCTCTGCAAAGGGAGAGCGTGCCAAACAACCCCTAGGGTTAGTGCATTCAGATGTTTGCGGACCCCTGAATGTCAAAGCCCGAGGTGGTTATGAGTATTTCGTCACTTTCATTGACGATTACTATAGATATAGTTTTCTTTACCTAATGAAAAAGAAATCTGAAACGTTTGAAAAGTTTCAGGAATTTCATGCTTTGGCTCAAAACCTATTAGGTAAAACATTAAAGATCTTGTGAACTGATAGGGGTGGAGAATATATGGATATGCAGTTCAAAGATCATTTAATTGAACTTGGAATTTAATCCCAATACACTGCCCCAGGCACTCCACAACAAAATGGAGTTGTAGAAAGAAGAAATTGCACTCTTTTGGAAATGGTTAGGTCTATGCTAAGTTATTCAACTCTGTCTACGTCCTTCTGGGGATATGCTATACAGATGGCAAACGACATTTTAAATGTTCTTCCATCTACAGCAGTCCCTAAGTCACCCGTCAAACTATGGAATGGTTGTACACCTAGTTTACGTCATTATAGAATTTGGGGGTGCCCTGCTCATGTCTTGAGAAAGAAAGAAGGCAATCTGGAATCGCGAATTGAAGTTTGCATGCTAGTCGGGAATTCTAAAGATACTAGGGGTGGACTGTTTTATAGTCACAAGGATAACAAAGTGTTTGTTTCTACAAATACTACTTTTCTTGAAGAAAACTATATTAAAGACAGCAAACCGAAAAGTAAAGTTGTATTAGAGGAAATGCTTTCAGATATAACTCCTTACAATGTTCCGTCCTCTTCCACTCAAGAAGAGGATAATCCCACTCCCTTAGTCGAACCAACTGAGAAAACTACTACCAAAGTTCCTGTTCAGAAGATCACCGCTCCTCGTCGTAGTGGGAGGGTTTTCACAAAACCAGCTTGTTATGGCTTGGATGGTGAAATCAATATGGTCGTTGGTGATGGTATTAATGACGACCCATTAACCTATAAACAGGCAATGGCAAGTCCGCAACGGAAACGATGGTCAGCCGGCATGGATTCAGAGATGGATTCCATGAAAAAGAACAAAGTCTGGGAATATGTAGACGCACCCGATGACTATCGTCCAATCGGATGTAAGTGGGTTTACAAGAAGAAAAGAGGCGCTGGAGGCGAAGTCGAAACTTTTAAAGCTAGACTAGTAGCCAAGGGTTATACCCAAAGAGAAGGTGTGGACTATGAGGAAACTTTTAGTCCTGTCACCATGCTCAAATCCATTCGAATTCTTCTCTCCATAGCTACCGCTTTCGGTTATGAAATCTGGCAAATGGATGTCAAGACTGCCTTCCTTAATGGGGTATTTGAAGAAACCATCTATATGGAGCAACCAGAAGGCTATGTTCTTCCAGGGCAGGAAAAGAAAGTTTGCAAATTAAATAAGTCTATCTATGGACTAAAGCAAGCTTCTCGCTCATGGAACAAAAGGTTTGATGAAATCATCAAGACCTATGGCTTTCTTCAAAATGAAGATGAACCTTGTATTTACCAACTCAAGGAAGACCAAGTAGTAGTATTCCTGGTCCTTTATGTTGACGACATTTTGATTATTGGAAACAATATCAAGAAAATGACTACATCAAGGAATGGCTTGACAATCAATTCGATATGAAAGATTTGGGTGAGGCAGCCTATGTTCTTGGTATTCAGATTATCATAAACCGGAAGAACAGATCCCTTGCTCTCTCTCAAACAACTTACATTGACAAAGTTTTAGAGAGATTCTCCATGAACAACACCAATGGGGCGAATATGCCTTCTAGATATGGTATTCGTCTATCTAAGGAACAGTCTCCTACTGATCCTCAAGAGATAGAGGACATGGCGAAAATTCCTTATGCTTCTACAGTTGGAAGTCTAATGTATGCAAGGTTATGCATTAGACCTGACATCAGCTATGCAGTTGGAATTGTGAGCAGGTATCAGTCAAATCCAGGTCAGGAACATTGGAATGCAGTTAAGTATATTCTGAAATACTTAAAGAGTACAAGAAATCTTGTGTTAGTCTACAAGGGTGGTGCTTTAAATCCTATAGGCTATACTGACTCAGATTTCCAAGCATGTCTTGAAGATAGGAAATCTACATCTGGGATGGTGTTTACTCTTGGGGGTGAAGCAGTGGTTTGGAGAAGTGCTAAACAAACCGCGATATCAGACTCTACGATGGAAGCAGAATACATAGCTGCAGCAGAAGCTGCTAAAGAGCTTGTCTGGCTGAGAAAGTTCTTCACCAGTATCGATGTCGTGCCTGGAATGGAAAAGCCTCTTGTCCTACTTTGTGATAACAATGGAGCAATAGCCAACAGTAAGGAACCTCGAACCCACAAGAGAAGCAAACACATAGAAAAGAAATATCACATCATCAGAGAATATGTGGCAAGAGGGGATGTACTGGTTGAGAAAGTGGACACAAAAGACAACTTAGCTGATCCATTCACCAAAGTCTTGGCAGTGACGACATTTGAAAAGCACTGTCAGAATTTTGGATTAATTGATATGTACTGATTAGTTTTATATTAGTGCAAGTGGGAGTTTGTTGGGTTTTATGCCCTAAATAAAACTCCATTTCAATGTAATCCATTTTATTCAATATCAATAAAGAAACAGAAGTATTTTTCATTCATTTGTATGTTTTGGTTCATCTTATCAATTGCTTGTCTATTTGATTTATAAATTCATCCAAACCCTTTTCACATACTTGATCCTGTTTATTGTGTTGTCAACACAGTGGAAAGTAAACATGACTATGTGAATAAAGATTCCTAGATTTATCAAAACACGGGATTTTACTGATATGACAATCTACAACAGAGTTTACTTATTGGAAATTTATTTTACCAGGATCTTAGATCTACTCACAAGTATGTTGTTTAACACCCTAAATATGAACTTTCTAAAACGATGAAATAAACACATATAAAGTTTAGGAAACCTTACATTGGGTGCAGCGGAATAATATGACTCCTTCTGTTCAGATATCTAGCCCTTGATTCCTTTCTGTAGCAGAGCATTATTAATATCTAAACCTGGATCTCTTTCTCTGAATCTTTGATGCTGAAACCTCCTTCTGCTGAATGTCTTTCTTCACGATCTTCCTCACTATGATTGAGGTATCACTTGCTGTCTGTGGGCACTACTCATACACTAAGAATTTCGAAATTCAATGAAGAAGAAAGAGGAGAAGAGTGGTCGACCAGATAGGGAGAGAGAAGGCTCAGTTTTTTTTCTGATTCAGAAAGTGTCAGAAGAAGAGTGTAATTTTCCTGAAGCCTTCACTATCTATTTATAGCATTCCACTAGGGTTAGGTTTGAATTATTTGGCATTAAAATAATGAAAATATCAGTTTAAATTGCCTACAAAAGTGGCTGGCCATGCTTAGTGGATTTGGGCCTCACTTTTTGTAATTTTGCAGTTTTATCTTTTCTGCATCTGATTTTCTCAAAAACGCCAATT
The DNA here is from genome assembly GCF_029168945.1 of Cannabis sativa. Lineage (NCBI taxonomy): Eukaryota > Viridiplantae > Streptophyta > Magnoliopsida > Rosales > Cannabaceae > Cannabis > Cannabis sativa. The sequence goes on along the minus strand of NC_083609.1, from coordinate 48,704,835 downwards.
TTCTAATTCAACCATTTAAATGTCAATTCTAACTATTTAATAACTATAAATAATTATTAAATAATATTGTCATTTATCATATTTATTAATTGAACCATACAAAGTATCATAATTAACAAATATGCCCCTAAAACTCTTTCTTTACAATTTCGCCCTTACGTAGTGAAAATTTCACAAATAGACATAGTCTAATTTGAGAATTATAATTGATTAATCAAAACCAATTACATGAGTCTTACAAGCAATATTATCTCAACTAGTGTGGGGACCATGGGTCTATATAACTGAGCTTCTAATAAGTAGATCAAGAATTTAGCACTAAAATTCACTAACTAATTAATTATTCATTGAATCCACACATAGAACTTAGAATTGCACTCTCAGTATATAGAATGCTCTATATGTTCCACCACATAGACACATCATTAGTTATCCATTGTTATAATCCTAATTTGATCAATGATCCTCTATATGAATGATCTACACTGTAAAGGGATTAGATTACCGTTACACCCTACAATGTATTTATTCCTTAAAACACTTGACCCCGTATAAATGATATTTCAGCTTATGTGAAATGAGTACTCCACCATTTATGTTCGTTTGGTCAAGCTCGAAGGAGATCATCCTTTGCTTACTATTCGCTAGATAGAAGCTATAGATTCCATGTTTATGATAGCGCTCCCACTCAATTGCACTACCGTGTTCCCAAAATGTACGTATCACCCTGACCTAAAAGTAGGCTTAACTAACAAATCAAAGAACACGAATAGCCTTTCAAGATTGAGCCTAATCATAACAGGATTAAGAACATTTGATCTAGGATCAACTAGGCGATATTGACTCGAATAGATATTACGGTAAGTTTAATAAATCTAAGTCAAAGTTCAATATCGGTCCCTTCCGATGCATACTCCATGCATCCAACGTGAGCTTTACTTTAACCAATGCTCTGGAAAGAGCATAGCACTTCTCCAAATGCAAGTAAACTCTGTTGTAGATTATCATATCAGTAAAACCCTATGTCTGATAAGTCTAGGAAACTTAATTCACATAGTCATGTTTACTTTCCAATGTGTTGACGGCACAATAAACAGGATCAAGTATGTGAAAATGGTTTCAGATGAATTTATACATTATGTACATATAATCATGAAATAAATCATGTGAACCATGCAACATTAAATGTTATTTCTAATCTATATTAATAAGTAAATCTGATTATATTGAAATGAGTTTTATTTAGGGCATAAAACCCAACAAACTCCCACTTGCACTAATATAAAACAAAAAGTGCGTTTCAAATAATCTCAACACCTTGATATACAAATCAAGTGTAGTAGTAGTAAACTCCTCGTAATAGGATCTGAAAGGTTGAATTAACCACAATCTTTTCTCCACCATTACTCTTCCTTAATCACAAAATCATTGATAATGTGAAATTCCTCTCTATATGTCTACTCTCTTGGGATACTGGATTCTATACATACCTTTGGCAACTACTTTTGGTTAATCAGGAAATTAACACTAGTAGTTTAAGGCAATTTGGAATGGTGCCAAAGATGTATAGAACTTTCCTTAGACTGAATAAGTACCTTTCCTGCAACTTTAACATTCAGTCTCTCTCTGGTAGACCTAGAGACTTCGGATAGGTTTTTTTACACTTCTCCAAAATCACTATTCCACCCCCAGAGTAATCACCATCTTATCAGAAAGATTTACTAGCACAAAGGCAAATTTCGAAATCTGATATGGTGTAGTCTAAGAGTTTTAAACACACCCTTATAGACTAACATATAGTTCCTCTTCTTAATCTTAAGATTTACTTGATTGTCTTCCAATGTTCTTCTCCTGAATTAATCTGATACCTACTCATTACTCCCACTCAACAGCAGGTGTCTGGTCTAAGGCATACAAAAGCATATCTAAGACCTCTCACTGTTGATTTAAGAAATTCTTTCATGGCTTTATCTTTTCTGGAATAGTTGAAACTTTTCCTTAGATAAATAAAATCTATGTTTAAGAAGTTGTGAAGCTTCTATAGATTGCCATTAGAAAGAAAATGCTTCAGCATCTTACTAAAGTAAGTTGCTTGCATTAGAGTAAGTAATTACCAGGTATACCACAAGCCATAGGTTTAGATAAACTCAAACCTATAATACTAGGAACAGGAAGTTTTGTTAAGTCCATTGAATAGACTTATGAACGAAAATTTCCTTTTATGTCCTTGTAATAGAAAACTTTAGGTTACTCCATGTGAATGGATTAAACCATAGTTCTATTGGCTTTCTTCTTAGTTTCTTACCTTGACAATCCATTACTTGTTTAAACTCACAATGGATTTTAATCACTAGTGTCTCCCAAGTCATAAGAAGGTGAGTTCCTAGAAACTCTCCCACTACGACAAGGTACCGTGAATTATGTCTAAGAAAACTAAATGGTATTGATCTCTTCGGTTGTGACAAGACAACAGAGGCAGTGGGATCATCATATGTCAAATAAGATGATAGAACACTTTTGGAATCAAGAAAAATATCTCCTTTATTTGCTACTTGTTTTCAGACTTAGTCATTATCTTAGAAAAGTAGTATTTGTTTGAACAAACACTTTCTTATCTATTGACAATGGGATGGTCCACCCCTAATCACTTAGAACAGCTAACAAACCATGGTTAACAGTTCTAACTTTTCTTAAGATTTTGATTAGGTCATTGTTGACCGAGATTTTTGGCAACTAATAAAATATTATAAAATTCCTGAGCTGTAAGAAAGTGAGAGAGGGATTTTTACGTGGTTGGGGCGTTAATGAGCCTTAGTCCACGAGTCTTTGTTATTTATGGATGTATTTAATACAGAGAATATACTTGGGAGAATTTCACCCTTATAAATACAGAGAATGTTCTTGGTGAGTATTTACTCTACTTGCTCATATGCAGCCCAAGATTCTCGATCCCATTTAATGAGCTTTGAGGGGGTATTTATAGTGTTTTTTGTGGGGTAATCCCTAGAATTGTCCTTACAAGTGTATCTGTAAGTATCCATAAAGTTGGGTATTCCCAATGAATATACCATGGGTAATGCATGGTCAAATCCCTAGGTGCTGTAGGGTTTTTATGTGGAATGTCCTTTTTGTCTTTTGATTGACGTGACTCTTCACAGTGTAGTCGTCGCTAGACTTAAATGATCATTACTGTGGCGCTGCTGGTTGGAGGTTGTGCCGTCAGACTTTATTGCGTGTAGCAGTCCCAACACGCTTCCTCCCATGCGGCATTTAATGCGACTTGATTGCTCAGGAGAAACCTGACACCTCGCGGAGATGCCTTAGCGTTATATGAGCTTCCGGGAGCATATTGAGTTCTATACGCCTTCTCCGGGACCTACGTCCGGGACGTTACCTTATGGCATAAAGACTTAGCAAATATTGTGAATTGCTTGATCCACGTGTCCCTGTCTGATTGGTCCACGTATATTGGGCAAAATTAGGGGCAACATTTACCCCCCAAGCCTTGTTTATTTGAAAAATGAAACAAGGCTTGTTCAAGTGCCTCCGGTTGACTCCTCGGTTTCCTGGCACGAGCTTTGAGCGCGTGAGGGTGTATTTAATGATGGCTTTTAATGCAGCGATTCACATTTTGTAGAGGTCGATTCGTTTCACGCCCATTGATTGATACAGCGCATTAATGGTGTCAGACGGATACTCAAGCGTTTCCACCGCCTTTATTGCAAATCAATCTGGTCCGTTGATCTTTGAGCATTTGAATCGTGCGCTTCCTTAACCGTTCGATTGGTAGGTGATGACGCCTGTTCCTCATGCATTTTTGCCTATAAAAGCCACCACCTTTTCTTCATTTCGGTTACTTCCCATTTCTTGCCAACTTTGCTCAAATTTCCTAGGGAGAAAATTCTCAGACCTAGAACAAGGCCTTTAAACACTTTGCGATTTTCCCAGTTCTTCTTCGCTCGTTGCTACCAGTCCTTCTCGTCTTTACTCGACTTGTAGCAGGACCCCCAGTTCAACACTTAATCGTAAGTTTTTTGCATCCTTTGCTTTATTATGAATGGCATGCTATTACTTATTTGTTTGTTCTTTTCTAGGTTTGCACTCGAAATTTCTGGGCATGCAAGTGTTTAAATCCTTCACATAGTCTGTTTGAGTTTACTGCTCTAGTGATAGGATTGCTATTGTCACGCCTCTGTTGTTATTGTGTATTTTCTTTGTAGAAGGCCATACGTTCTTCGTATAATGGTTGCTTAGGGCATAGGACATACTCTTTTCTTTCTGTTTTCTTTATCGCGTAAAGCCGTCTTCTGTGAATTTACTGCACCCGACACTTGTCCAGGGAATCCTTCTAGGGTTTCCTGTGTGACACGTGTTCGGAGGGGGCCTCTTTCCAGCGGTTAGGGGACCCCCATTCCCTTTTTCTTATTTTAGGGTTTGGTATGGGGCCTAACTGCTGGAATCTTACTCTTTTTACACAATAGAGAAATGTCTGCTTCTGGCTCAAAGTCATCAAAGAAAAGTGGTAAGCGCATGGCTACCCTTGAAGAGGTCTCCCTGGGACCCGTTGCCCAAGAGGGGTATAAGTCCCGGGCGACCGGATGGGAAGCGACTGAGCTTTATTCCACCTTGACCTGTCCCCACCAATTGGAGAACATTGTGGAGGTTGCTGGAATCAAGCCTTCCACCTCAAGCACCTACCACCAGCCACCTCGCGACGCGGAGACGCCCAACCACAACTACGGCGGCTTTGGGGCCTGGAGCCAAACGCACCTGATGGCTGGGGCCATGCTTCCTCTTCAGGATTACTTTGTTAATTTTCTAGTTTTTGTCGGCCTTGCGCCATACCAACTTATTCCCCAAGCATACCGCCTGCTTTCAGGCTTATTTATTTTTTATGCTGCCCGGGGATGGGGATCTCCCCGCCCGGCGGAAATTTTGTATTTTTATGAACTTGTTACCGTCCCCAAGAAGGGGGACAAACTTAAGGACGGTTTTTAGGGGTTCCGGGCCCACCCTGCTAACGAAGGGGTGGTCCCGTATAACAGGCAGACTCACGTTAAGGAGTATCGCCATCGCTTTTTCTTCTCCTCCGAATTCAGGGCAGTGGACCATCCGGAGCTCCTTACTGAGTGGGTGAGGATTCCTCCATATGAACGGACTGCACCTACTCAGGCCTTTCTTCGGAGAGCCCAGGCCTTTGCCTCTTACGACCGGGCCGATCTTGACGTCGGGGGTCTGGTCACTACGGAGAACTGCAGGAAGGCAAAACTCATCCTTCCGCATCAATCCGTGGAGGACTCTAACCTTTCCCGGGTCATCTGTCCCAATGTGAGGGCACCAGTCGCGGAGAAGACCTTCCGGGACGAGATCATCGCCACGGCAGAGAAGAAATACCAGAAGTATCTCTACCGGAAGGCCCAGGAGAAGGCGTACCCTAAGGCCCAGGCGGCTTCCGGGAGGACGCTCCGTGTGGGGAGCCCGGTGGAGAGAAGGAGTCAGGCGATTGCCGGGAAGCCCCTTCACATTGGGGATTCAACAGAGAGAAGGGCTCCCAGGCCACAGCCTTTGGTTCCAGAGCCGAACACTGGGGCTCCTGGTGCCAGCACTTCCGGCGCCGGCGGTAAGTCTCCTTTGGTAATTCGTTATGTTCCTTCCGTTGGCGAGTATGCCAGTCTTAGGCCCATAGGGTTCGACGAGAATCTGTATAGGTTTAGAATGCCCTCGACCCGGTGGGGAGATCATTTGAAGGAATTTTATTTTTCAAACTTAGGAGATTTCCTAGGTCGTTCCCGGATGGGTTCTGGTCCTCCGGAGCCTATTCCCTTAGGTACTTCAGCTTACATTACATCCAGCTGGTTCCGGCCTTCGGACAGCTATCTCGGAGATGATGCTGCCAGCATAAAAATTCGGAACTTTGCTAGGGCCGAATTAGAGAGTCAGGGTAGGACTAGCTTATTTGCCATATCTTGTGTTGGTGGTTCCCCACGGATGTCCTAACACTTGCTTTCTTTTGTTGTGGCAGGTATCTCCATGGACGCCATCTTGGACCAGCTCGTTGGGTTCACACTCCTGAGGCTCCTCCTGCCTTTACTTCTTCCCCGATGGCCCTTGCTCTAAAGATTTCTTCCAGCGCTCCCCCCGACACTATTGATTTAGTGGATGACGAGGAGGTGCTGCCGGGAGAAAGTCAAGAAAAACAATGGGGCTTTTCTGAGGAAGTTGAAGAAGGTGCAGGAGGGCTTCGGGCTCTTCCTGAGGAAGTTGAAAAAAGTGAAGAAGAGCAAGAGATTGCTCTGACTCGCAAGCGTAAGGGCAAAATGATTGCCCAGGAAGAGCCCAAGCGGCCTCGGAGAGCTGATACTCCGGCCCACGGTCTTGATGGTGGGGTCTCTCCCATGGAAGAGCATACTGCCCCTCCTAACATTGTGCTGACTCCGGTTCCTGGAGACGAGGCGAGGCAGGAGCTCCGGATAGCTAAGCATAACTACGCCATGGATGAATACTCCCGGGGGTTTGCTGAGGTGGAAGCCCTTAGGAGGGTTCTGCGGGTTGAGGTGCAAGAAACCATCAACAACCCGGAGTACCAGGATCCGTGGGACCTAAATTTGGACCCCCTATCGGACTGGTTCCGTCGCTTCCTTGGGCCCACCTTGGCTCCCTTCGCCGCGGAGATGACTGGCGAGTTTGCGTCTCAGCTTACCCGGTGCGTGCCTAAGTGGTTCGCTACTTGTGCCTCCCTGAACTCCATCTTCCAGGTCCAGGACCTCAGCCACTCCCTCACTGTGGTAAGTGCTTTGTAATTTTGTTTTTCCCCTTATTCTTTTTTGGAGATTCTTTCTTACACTTGCATTGTTGTTTAGCTTGCTGCTGAAGCTGGCCGCCTTTCCAAGAACATAATCAACCATGGCTTCGTTCTGTCTGACTTTGGGGACATGAACGAAGTCAGGAAGGTCCTTCAGGATCTTACTGCGGAGAGGCAGCTTTACCAGTAGGCTGCTGAGCGCCGGGAGGCTGCTGCCGAGGCCAATGAGGAGGAGGCCAAGCGGAGGGAAGCCCAGGCGGAGGCCATGATCCGGGATGAGGCCCTTCGGAGAGACAGGCTGGAGGCCAAGCATCAAGAGGAGCTGAGGGCGGAGGGTGAGGCCACTGCAAAGGCCAAACGGGAGCTCCGGGAGGCCAGGGAAGCCTTGGACGAGATGGTTGCCAAGGTGAGATCCTTAGAGGAAACTCACCAAGCAAACTTAGAGTCCAGGGCCGCTCTAGCCGCGGAGCTGAAGGAGCTCAGGGACCTCAAGGAACAAGCCTCCAAGAAGGCAAAAAGAGCCGAGCTTCTTTCTCCCGTTTCCTGCGGCCGGTGCCCTAAGCGCTTCGATGATGGAGTCTTCATGGCTTGGTCTACCAACGACCAAAATATCAAGCTTACTTTCTACCCCAAACCTAAGGAGATGATCGCCAAATTCCGAGAGAAGAAGAAGAAGCTTGATGCCATGGTAGAGGCGCGCATTGGACCTCGCCTTCCTCCGCACATTGACTAGGCCACTCGAGATTAACCCAGTATAACCAGGATTTCACCCACTTCTCCTATTATTTATTTTTTTCTTTTTATATATATTTGTTTACATACAGCTACTTTGAGACAATACATTTATGTAGCTGTTTTTTATTTAAAGGGGAGACAGTTTCTAAGGCCTGTCCCCGGGCCATTTGTATATATTCTGACCTGCCCTTTGGGCTAGGATGTTTATATGTGATCTTTTTTTTTGACGCACATATTTCTCTTTTTTGACCTGTCCTTTGGATCAGGATTTCTATACTTATGCTTTTTATTTTTGTGCATACTTTTTTTTTTTGACCTGCCCTTTGGGTCAGGATATTTTACTTAGTTTGTTTTCTGTCTGTCCGTGCGGTATACCCTAGTACCCCCCTGAGTGGCATAGAAACTTTGTTTTTAAGGCACTCAGTTTTATTCAACATGTGGAGGAGGCATACATTTGGACGGTACAAACTTTTTGAACAAAGTCTAAGTTACATTTTTGGCTATTGGTAATATTTTCTGAGGTGATCGACATTTCAGGCCAGTTGTTTTTGCAGGCCAGCAGCTTTTTCTTCAAGGTGACCTTTAGGATTTTATTGACTGCTTCCGCTTGACCGTTTGTTTGAGGTCTGGCCACCGCGGAGAAGCTTTTCACTACTCCGTGTTGGTTGCAGAAGTCAGTAAATTCCTCACAATCGAATTGCTTTCCATTGTCAGAGACTATTTTGTGAGGCAAGCCATATCGACACACTATGTTTTTAATAACAAAGTCCAGTGCTTTTTTAGCAGTTATTGTTTTCATGGGCTCAGCCTCCGTCCATTTGGTGAAGTAGTCTACTGCTACTATTGCATACTTTACTCCTCCTTTTCCTGTTGGCAGGAACCCAATAAGATCTATTCCCCATACCGTGAAGGGCCAGGGACTAGTCATCAGGGTGATTTCATTTGGAGGAGCTCTCGGTATGTTCGCGAACCTTTGACACGAATCACACTTTTGGACGTAGTCTATGCAATCTTTTTTCATTGTTGGCCAGAAGTACCCTTGTCTCAGTATTTTCTTTGAGAGACTGGGTCCTCCCGTATGATCTCCACAGAACCCTTCGTGGACCTCTAGCATGATTTGTCTAGCTTCACGGTCCGATACACACCTTAAATAAGGCATGCTGAGTCCTCTTCAGCAGAGAATTCGATCCATCATTACATAACGATGAGCCTGATACTGAATCTTTCGAGACAGTGCCCTTTCTTGGGGCAACTCACCTTTTGTTATGTATTTTATGATGGGGACCATCCAGCTGGGTTCTTGCCCAACCGTTAGCGTGGTCTCTTTTATTTTGATGCTTGGCTCTGCCAAGCGTTCCACTGGTACTACCCCCAGCTCTTCGATTTTGCTATCCGAGGCTAACTTAGCCAGACAGTCCGTGTGAGCGTTCTTTTCCCGGGGGATTCTTTCTATTTTGTAGTCCGTGAACTCGTGGAGCAGCTCCCGGACTATTGTTACGTACGTGGCCATTCGCTCGCCGCGTTTTTGGTATTCTCCGGATACCTGGTTTATGACCAATTGGGAATCACTATAGACTTCCACTCTTTTGGCTCCTACAGCTTTTGCTAATTTCAGCCCTGCTATTAGGGCTTCATATTTGACCTCATTGTTTGAAGCTACGAAGTCAAACCGTAGGGCCGCCTGGAGTCGCGGTCTGGTTGGTGATATCATAGCCATTCCGGCTCCGGAACCGTTTTCATTGGAGGCTCCGTCTACAAATACTCTCCATGTGGGGATTGGCGGTACCGGCGTATTCGCGGTTGCCTCGACTTCGTTGCATTCAGTAATGAAGTCCACCAAGGCTTGGCCTTTTATAGAAATTCGGGGCATGTAGTGCAAGTCGAATTGACTTAGCTCCATTGCCCACTTGAGGAGCCTTCCGGACGCTTCAGGTTTTTGGAGGACTTGACGGAGCGAGTGATTGGTCAGAATTTTGATCGGATGTGCTTGGAAGTATGGCCTCAACTTCCTTGACGCCATCAGGAGGCAAAACACCAGTTTTTCAATGATTGGGTATCTTGTTTCGGCCCCTATCATGCGCTTGCTGACATAGTACACGGGATGCTGAGTTTTCTCTTCCCCGGACTAGGGCAGCGCTGACCGCGTGTTCGGAGACAGCCAAATAAAGAAATAGGTCTTCTCCGAGGACGGGTTTTGATAAGATAGGAGGCTTGGCCATGTGCTCTTTTAGCTTTTTGAATGCCTCCTCGCACTCGTCCGACCATTCAAACTTTTGGCACTTCTTTAGCACGTTGAAGAAGGGTATGCACTTGTCCTGGACCGTGGGATGAAGCGGCTTAAAGCAGCTACCTTTCCAGTCAGGCTCTGCACATCTTTATGCTTTTTGGGGGATGGCATGCTCAGGAGAGCTTGGATTTTTCTGGATTTGCCTCAATCCCCCTTTGACTGACGATGAAGCCCAGGAACTTTCCTGATTTGACCCCAAAGGTGCATTTCTTTGGGTTGAGCTTCATCCCGTATCTCCAGACCACTTCAAAGCATTCTTCTAAGTCGCTTGCATGGCTGTTGCATGATTTGGATTTGACGAGCATGTCGTCTACATAAACCTCCATGTTTCGCCCCAAGAGGCCTTTAAACATCCGGTTAACCATTCTTTGATAGGTTGCTCCGGCGTTTTTCAGTCCGAAGGGCATGACTAAGTAGCAGTATACCCCCTTATCGGTCCTGAAGCTAGTGCACTCCTGGTCTGCCGTATGCATTTTTATTTGATTGTACCCAGCATAGGCGTCCATGAAGGATAGCAGTTTGAATCCAGAAGTGGCATCTACCATCTGGTCGATTTTGGGTAGCGGGAAGCAATCCTTCGGACAAGCTTTGTTTAGATCGGTGAAATCTATACAAACTCGCCAAGTTCCGTTCGGCTTGGGCACCAGGTCTGGATTGGCCAGCCACTCCAGATAGTATACGTCGCGGATCATGCCGTTAGTCAAAAGCTTGTCCACCTCTTTCTCCAGAGCTTTGGCTTTCACCGAGTCGAGCGGGCGTCGCTTTTGCTCGACGGGGGGCATGTCCGGATTGACGTTGAGTACGTGGGTGATGACATGAGGGCTTATGCCAGTCATGTCTTCTTGGCGCCATGCAAAGATGTCGATGGCGCCCTTCAGTGTTTTTATTATTTTTTCTTTTTCCTCCGGATCTAGGTTCTTCCCTAGCCGGAGTACTTTGGTGGAGTCGAGGTCGCACACTGATACTTCCTCGACGTCCTCCATTGGTTCCACAATTCTTTCGGACCCCACGCGGGGGTCCAACTCATCCTCTTCAGCCACTTCTGGCTCAGCTGACTCCCGGACCATTAGCACGGGCAGGTGGGTTGCGACATTGTAACATTGTCTTGCTTCCCCCTGGTTTCCCCTCACAGTTCCGATTCTGGCCTCCCGGGTAGGGAACTTCAGGCAGAGGTGCCGAATCGATGTGACTGCGCCAAAGTCTACCAAGGCCGGTCGGCCGAGGATCGCGTTGTAGGCTGTCGGGCAGTCCACCACTACGAAAGTGCAGTATTTAAATGTGCTCTAGGGGGTGTCCGGGCACAAGGTGACTGGGAGCCTTACTTTTCCCATTGGGATAAGTGTTGTCCCATTAAACCCTGTGAGCTGGGACCCACTGGGTGAGAGGTCCCGGTCTGTCAAGCCTATCGCGGTGAAGGCTTCTTTGAAGAGTAGGTTCACGGAACTCCCATTGTCAATTAAGACTCTGGCCACCACTTTATTCGCGATGGGGGTCTCTATGACCAATGGGTCATGATGAGGGAAGCGCACCGTCTTGGCGTCTTCTTCCGTGAACGTGATGGGTTGGTCCATCAACCGGGGCCTTTGAGCTGGGAGTTGAGTAACTTCCCACACCTCATTGTGTTTCGCGGCCCTTGCGTATCGCTTAAGCTCCTTGCGAGTAGTTCCTCCGATATGGGGACCTCCGGAGATCATGGCTACCCTCCTATTAGGCCGGGGCGGCAGACCGGGGATATGCTGGGCGTCGCCCGCGGGAGCAGCTGGAGCCAATGCCCCTGCTGTACCCCACGGTGTTCCCTGAGGCATACCCGCAGTCGCCTGGCCTGAATTGAGGTGGGGCAACCTATTTTTGATCCACTCGTAGAGGTGGCCTAATCGGATTAGATTTTCAATCTCGTCCTTGAGATTTTTACATTCATTGGTGCTGTGACCAACGTCATTGTGGTACTCGCATCTTTTGCTCGGATCTCTCCGGGAGCAATCTCTGTACAATGGTTGTGGTCTCCGGTAGTGTGTATTTTGCCTAGTAGCAAAGTACACACGCTCTTGGGAGTCCGACAACTCCGTGTATTGAGTATATTGGGGGGTGTACCCCCTTTTCTGGCGCTTCTCTCCCGTCCGGGTGCTGCCCTTGGAGGATCTTTTACTCCTCGAACCCTGGGAAGGGCCTGCCAGGCTAGCAGCCGGAGCAGAGTGTGAATGAGCTTGTCCATTCACTCCGGACGGGTTGCCAAAATGGGATGATGCTGGTGCCAAGGCTTGGCCCTGGCGATATCCGGGGGTAGCAGAGAATTGTATGCCACTTGCTTGTGGAGTGGCGGTCGGGGCAGTACCCGAGGGCGATACTCCGGGCATGTACCCTGCTATCCCGGTGGGATAGTATCCTCCGTAAGCCACGATTTGGGCTTCTTCGAGGTTGATATATTTTTGGACTCTCTTCTGGAAGTCCTGAAGGCTGGCAGCTCCTTCTTGCTGCAATTCATTCCAGAAAGGAGTCCCAGTACGGATGCCTGCTTGGAGAAGTGCAAGCTGTTGTCCGTCGTCAACTTTCTTGGTTTTCGAGGCTTCCTCTCGGAACCTCTTTATATAATTCTTCAAGGTCTCGGTGGGCAGTTGCTTGATATTAGTCAAGGCACTGACTTCCAGATTGACCTTTCTTGCGGCGACAAACTGTCTCCGGAAGTTGGTCTGTAGCTTGTTCCAACAACCTACAGATCCTGGTTCCAGTTTTTTGAACCATTCCTCCGCGGACCCACTTAGGGTAAGTGGGAAGCACAGACATTTGGCGTCATTACTGACCCTCATGACCGTTATGACACGGTTGAACCATGACAAGTGATCGCTATGATCGGAGTTCCCGGTATAAGCTGCCATTTCGGGCATCTTGAAGTTCTTAGGGAGCTCCGCCTCTAAGATGTGCTTAGCACAGGGCTCCCGATCCTCGCTGTCTGAGTCAGAGTCATCTCCTTTCTGTCTCCGGGAGACTCGGGCGATGTCTTTTCGAAGTATGACGAGTTCCGCCATAATTCCTTCATTTAACGTACCCGTGGAGACCGCGGGTCCGTATCTTTTTTGGTCAAGGTGATCTCGGAGATCACCTTGGTTCCCATTGATTTGATTTCTCAGATCAACGGGAGGACACCTCTGTCCTCTTCTCCCTCTACCCCCGGGTTCTTGGTGCACGGAAACGCTTTTTCGGTCCCCTCGATCCTGAGGGCCAAAACTCCCTTTTTGAGGCTTGCCCCTCTGCGGACCTTTCCCTTTAGGGAAATCTGAGCGGACCTTTCGCGGATCCTGCGCCTTTTTCTTTCGCCCTGGGGTAGAAGTAGGGTTTTTTGTTTGGTTCCCTTCAGTAGGGTATCTTATAGGGCTAGGCTCCCTAGATTTCTGCTGTTGGGAACTAGGCGAAGACGTCGCTGGCTCCTTGTCAAGTCCAGCGGTCATTGCCTTGGGGTGCACATGAATGCCAGCTGCCTCCATGGCTTTTTGCATGGCCAGCATTACTTCTTGCATTTTCTGGTTTTGCGCTTTCTGAGCTTCGATCTCGGCTTCGTGATCGATAGCTTTTTGTCTGAGAAGCACCAGTTCTGAGTAACTACCTTCGTCATAGGCATACTCGTCGAGGTTTCCCTCGTAGTCATCATCGGGGATTATTTCCTCTTCCTCGGACCCCTCTGTTGCTCTTGAGGCTACATCTTCCTCATTCGGGTCTTGAGCGTCTTCAAGAGGGCGAGGCTGAGGAGTACTTCTAGTCTCCACCATGTTTGTGAAGTCAAGTGTTTGTTTACAGTGGCTTTCTTCAGCTCTCAATGAAAGCACCAAAATGTTGACCGAGATTTTCTGCAACTAATAAAATATTATAAAATTACCGAGCTGTAAGAAAGTGAGAGAGGGATTTTTACGTGGTTGGGGCGTTAATGAGCCTTAGTCCACGAGTCTTTGTTATTTATGGATGTATTTAATATAGAGAATATACTTGGGAGAATTTCACCCTTATAAATACAGAAAATGTTTTTGGTGAGTATTTACTATACTTGCTCATATGCAGCCCAAGATTCTCAATCCCATTTAATGAGCTTTGAGGGGGTATTTATAGTGTTTTTGGTGGGGTAATCCCTAGAATTGTCCTTACAAGTGTATCTGTAAGTATCCATAAAGTTGGGTATTCCCAATGAATATACCATGGGTAATTCATGGTCAAATCCCTAGGTGCTGTAGGGTTTTTATGTGGAATGTCCTTTTTGTCTTTTGATTGACGTGACTCTTCACAGTGTAGCCGTCGCTAGACTTAAATGATCATTACTGTGGCGCTGCTGGTTGGAGGTTGTGCCGTCAGACTTTATTGCGTGTAGCAGTCCCAACACGCTTCCTCCCATGCGGCATTTAATGCGACTTGATTGCTCAGGAGAAACCTGACACCTCGCGGAGATGCCTTAGCGTTATATGAGCTTCCGCGAGCATATTGAGTTCCATACGCCTTCTCCGGGACCTACGTCCGGGACGTTACCTTATGGCATAAAGACTTAGCAAATATTGTGAATTTCTTGATCCACGTGTCCCTGTCTGATTGGTCCACGTATATTGGGCAAAATTAGGGGCAACAGTCATCCATGAATCTAGTAATGATTTACATTAAGTATACAATCATTACATCATTCTGAAATTGTATTACCATAGAAGGAATTAGGCAACGACTAGTAACTAATCATCAACATGCAACTCAAAATTTCTGGGGAGGTAAGTTTGGATATTATTCAAAAATCAATTTAATGATCTTTGAACTGCATATCTACTAACTATTTCTCCACCCCTATCAGTTAGCAAGATCTTTAACCACTTATCTTAATGGTTTTAACCATTGCTAGAAATTAATGAAATTTTTCAAACATTACAAATTTCTTTGCTAAAAGGTATAATCTAGAGTAATCGTTTTAAGAATACAACGAAAAACTCATATCCACCCCTGAATGTACATCCATCTGCGAATGAGATGAACTACTTTCAGTGGATATAGGCATATTAACTCTTTGCAGAGATTGATCTTGTCAAATCCACTATGAATAAGATACAAATGCCATAGATTAAAGAAAATGTGGTAGTGTCTATTGATGACATAGGTTTAGTTACATCAAAGAGTTCTTAGAATACTGCAAGTGGATCCTGGTCACAGAATACCTAACTCATATTCCATACAGTTTTAATCCATTAATAGAAGATGGATATTAAACACTTGAGAAAGTGTAACTGTAATGTATTCTGGAATTAGAAATATAAGAAAATTTCTATTTGGAATCTAAAATTAAAGTCAAAGACTTAAATTTATACCAAATATAATGAGTAATTCTATCTTGGACCAGCACTACTAATACAAACTCTAAGTCAGATTTGCCCGTACAAGTAGGAGATTTCTAAGATTGAGGATTTATATCAATTGGGAATAGAATTTCGGGATTATAATCATACGCGTCATTTAATTTCTTAAGAGAAAATATAATGACATGAAATGATTTATAGACGATTCATCCAATGATATATTATTGAGCTAATTCGAAATGAATAAGCTAAGAGGAATTAGGATAATTTCGTTTATAAATAAGAATCCAACGATGCTTCGATTAGCGAAAGACAAAGTAATCTTATTTATGTAATCTTCTTGTTTAATATTGTAAAAATACTAGTCTAAGGTGTCATCAATTGATGAACAACTATATGTTGTATATACAATATTTATCTTTCGAGATCTTACACTATTATGCATGTCTAATGGTGAAAATCCATTAGGGATTTATCTCATTAGAAAAACAAACATGTTAGACCAACAATGAAGATTCGAAATTAAACTACAACTTAATAACAGAAAATAACATGGTTCAATATAAATTCATACACAATTCAGAAATTATTAAACATATAGCAAGTAGGAATGACCAGTGAAAAAACTAAAACATACAATCCTAAATAATTTCCAAGGTTTTCAACAAACTGATACAGTGTCCCGGTAGGCGAGAGTCAAAGTATCATTTATTGAATAGAGTTGTCAGCTCATCTAAAATAGAAACCATTCTAGCAACCTTTTATTCGATCAAAATAAGAATCCAACGTTGTCCCGGTAGGCGAGAGTCAAGGTTATTCTCATTTTATGAGCTTCCACCATTGTTTCATGTTTTATGAGTTTATCTCTAAGTAGTCACCGTAGGGGAGAGTCTAAATAGAGACGAAAACTCACAAAACACTTATCAAATGAAATCTTACGGTGTTAAAAGTGTTCAACGAATAACCATCCATAGGGGGACGAAGTCTAGCGTCTCGAGGTTATATTGAAAAAATTTAACTATTGTAAGACCAACAATGGAGATCGAATATCTTAATAATAATCAAGCTCATTATTTAAAGTGAGTTGTATTTTCTTTGATTCTCTTTATTTAATTTATTTATTTGAAATATATATTTATTTAAAATTTCCAATTTAAAATGAAAAATTCTAAATATAAATTTTAATTTAATATTTATAAATTTTACTTAGACGGATATGAAAATAACATGAATTATTTCCATCTTAGTAATAATTTCCAATAAATATTTAGAAAAATATTCAATTTAAGTTGTTACAAAATTAATTTAAATTAATTTACAACTCAAATTTAATTTTCTATAAATATATATTGCATTTCGAAAAATTAAAGTTTTTAAGGATACAATTTTCGAAAATGCATGTTAAAATAAAAAATAAATCCTGGAAAAATTATTCTAATTTAATGTTGGCCCAAAATTAATTAATAAAATTAATTTACAACAAAAAATATAATTTTCCTATATAATTAAATATATAAGAAAAATTTCAAATATTTAAGTATGATGATGAAAATTAACTTAAATATTAATAAACTATTTAATTAAATACACTAGAAAAATACTTCAAGCAAAAATATCGCCTATCTAGATTTTCCTTTGACTAATTAATTGAATTTCTAATAATATACTTTAATTCAATTTATTTTAATTAATCATTAAATAAAAAAATTATTGATTTAAGTTGGTCCAAAATTAAAATAAATAATTTACAACTTTAATCTATTTTTCAAATAAAATTCGAAATTCCAGCATTTAAGAAATGCAATTTCGAAATTTGATTAATAAAATAAAGAAAAAAATATATTTTGACAATTATTTAAATTTAGTTGAAAAAATAAATTTCAACTAAAAATAATTTTCTATTTAATTAAGTGTCATGAAAAAGAAATATTTAAGTATGATGATGAGAATCAACTTAGATATTTAATTTTCAAGTTAATTAAATTCAAGAAATAAATAATTAAGTGTAGAGAAGGCTTAATTATTAATCTCTAGTTTAATACTAGGAAAAATATACTTAAAATAAATTGTACCAAAATTAATTATATAAATAATTAATTTCACAATGTATAATATTTTCCTTTTAAATATTAGAAATAATAAGTAGTCTAGAAATAACTATCTAGAAAATATCTTATTTGACTAAGTATCCTTTCCACAAAATTTGAAAAAATATCTAATTTAGGTTGTATTAGAAAAAATCTAGAACCTAAATATTTTTCAAATTTAAATTTAATTAAATATCAAAAATTAAGTTGTAACCACTTAATAAGAACAACTGTTATTAATTGAATAGGCCCAAAAACTATGGGCCTAAATAAATTCTATCAAGAACTATGATAATTTATTTTAGCAACAGCAACCTATATGCATCTATAATAAAATTAAACACATAGGCTCACACAGGCACACTTTGGATGGGTCCTATCATGTTGCTAGGTCATACACAGATGAAAGAAGATTGTAAATATACCTGTTACAAATTATTATCTTGACCAAGGGAGCCATCAGATCAATACATCTGGCAAAAGGTAACCATGGCTATTTGCAATCAAGTAATAATAGGTTTTGAAAACTTACAAACAAGCTAAAACACATACTCCTGCAACAAGGTTAGCTGGATAGTTGGATGAAGGATTTATGTAATTTTAAATTAAATTATTAATTTTGAAATAATTAATAAAATAAAAAAAATAATTCTCGAAAATTTTAAAAAAATTTTAAAAAAAATTCGAAATTAAATTAAAAATTTAAATTTAAAATTAAACCTACAATTTTGAAAAATTAGGTTTCAACCAACCTAAATATCATTTCAAAATTTGCTAACTACTTTTAAAAATTAAATGTTATTTTATAAATAAAAATTAAATAAAAAATTAGAAAAGATAAATGAATATATTTTTCAGATTTTAAATGTAATTTAAATAAATAAAATAACAAAATTTAAAAGTTAGCAAAATATCTTACACATTTTTAAAATTACATGATTATAGTTATCTTATTTTAAATTTAAATAAGGTCAAATTATTAAATTTAAAATATTTAAAATCTGACCTTAAATTTAAAAATAAGATAAGATATAATCAAATTTAAAAATAAGATAGATTATTAAGCAAATAAGATAGGTACTAACTATTTTAAATTCAAATTACACTAATATCTTGAATTAAATTTAAAAAATATTAAATTAATTCATAATGATAATTAGAATTGAATTAGGAATAGTAATAGTATAAATATAGAACTACACAAAAAATCGGAAGTTAATTCCATGAAAAAGCATGAAAAATCGAAGAAAACCGAAAAAATTGTGAGCTGTACGGACAGTTTTCGCGATCGCAGGAAAATTTCAGCACAACTCTGATTTTTTTCGAATCTTCAAAAAATCATAACTAATTCAAATTAAATCGAAATTGAGTTCTGTAAAAAAGTAACTTGCTTAATTTTTTCCATACTATCCAATAAAAATAATTCCAGAAACAGATATTCAATTATTTTTAACGAAAATTCACAAACACCAATCAATCATCAAATAACACTCAATACAACATGATACCATCCAAAAACAAACAAACAATCGTTTTAAAGTCCAAATTTCTTGCAAGTAAATCAATTACCATGGCTCTGATACCAGTTGTTGGAAATTTATTTTACCAGGATCTTAGATCTACTCACAAGTATGTTGTTTAACACCCTAAATATGAACTTTCTAAAACGATGAAATAAACACATATAAAGTTTAGGAAACCTTACATTGGGTGCAGCGGAATAATATGACTCCTTCCGTTCAGATATCTAGCCCTTGATTCCTTTCTGTAGCAGAGCATTATCAATATCTGAACCTGGATCTCTTTCTCTGAATCTTTGATGCTGAAACCTCCTTCTGCTGAATGTCTTTCTTCACGATCTTCCTCACTATGATTGAGGTATCACTTGCTGTGTGTGGGCACTACTCATACACTAAGAATTTCGAAATTCAATGAAGAAGAAAGAGGAGAAGAGTGGTCGACCAGATAGGGAGAGAGAAGGCTCAGTTTTTTCACTGATTCAGAAAGTGTCAGAAGAAGAGTGTAATTTTCCTGAAGCCTTCACTATCTATTTATAGCATTCCACTAGGGTTAGGTTTGAATTATTTGGCATTAAAATAATGAAAATATCAGTTTAAATTGCCTACAAAAGTGGCTAGCCATGCTAGTGGATTTGGGCCTCACTTTTTGCAATTTTGCAGTTTTATCTTTTCTGCATCTGATTTTCTCAAAACAGCCAATTTTCTAATTCAACCATTTAAATGTCAATTCTAACTATTTAATAACTATAAATAATTATTAAATAATATTGTCATTTATCATATTTATTAATTGAACCATACAAAGTATCATAATTAACAAATATGTCCCTAAAACTCTTTCTTTACAATTTCGCCCTTACTTAGTGAAAATTTCACAAATAGACATAGTCTAATTTGAGAATTATAATTGATTAATAAAAACCAATTACATGAGTCTTACAAGCAATATTATCTCAACTAGTGCGGGGACCATGGGTCTATATAACCGAGCTTCTAATAAGTAGATCAAGAATTTAGCACTAAAATTCAGTAACTTATTAATTCTTCGTTGAATCCACGCATAGAACTTAGAATTGCACTCTCAGTATATAGAATGCTCTATATGTTCCACCATATAGACACATCATTAGTTATCCATTGTTATAATCCTAATTTGATCAATGATCCTCTATATGAATGATCTACACTGTAAAGGGATTAGATTACCGTTACACCCTACAATGTATTTATTCCTTAAAACACTTGACCCCATATAAATGATATTTCAGCTTATGTGAAATGAGTACTCCACCATTTATGTTCGTTTGGTCAAGCTCGAAGGAGATCATCCTTTGCTTACTATTCGCCAGATAGAAGCTATAGATTCCATGTTTATGATAGCGCTCCCACTCAATTGCACTACCGTGTTCCCAAAATGTACGTATCACCCTGACCTAAAAGTAGGCTTAACTAACAAATTAAAGAACACGAATAGCCTTTCAAGATTGAGCTTAATCATAACAGGATTAAGAACATTTGATCTAGGATCAACTAGGCGATATTGACTTGAATAGATAATACGGTAAGTTTAATAAATCTAAGTCAAAGTTCAATATCGTTCCCTTCCGATGCATACTCCATGAATCCAACCTAAGCTTTACTTTAACCAATGCTCTGGAAAGAACATAGCACTTCTGCAAATGCAAGTAAACTCTGTTGTAGATTATCATATCAGTAAAACCCTATGTCTGATAAATCTAGGAAACTTTATTCACATAGTCATGTTTACTTTCCAATGTGTTGACGGCACAATAAACAGGATCAAGTATGTGAAAAGGGTTTCAGATGAATTTATACATTATGTACATATAATCATGAAATAAATCATGTGAACCATGCAACATTAAATGTTATTTCTAATCTACATTAATAAGTAAATCTGATTATATTGAAATGAGTTTTATTTAGGGCATAAAACCCAACAACTTGCATTTGGAAAATTGCTATGTGTTATAGTGAGATTTTTCTCACCTAGAAACTCGAGACCAGACTCCTATTTGAAGGACACGTGTATTCAAATTTCCAATGAAAGCTGAAATGTCCATGAAAGACTCCTCGATGTTTAAACCTCGCCCAGGATAAAGCCAGTGAGATACTGCTAGTATGCAATTCAGATCGCATAACCGTAATTCGCATTATGCAGGGGAAACCCCAACTCGCATGTTTCAGGATATATGCGAATATCTCCTCCATACTTATGCGGAAGCATAGAGACCAACTCTCCATGATGCGATATTGGTCCCAACGACCCAATAGCCCTAACAAGCCGATATAGACTCCCATGTCTAGACTCTACCAGCTCAACACGCGATGTTTACCAGAGGCAATTACCTAAGGGTGCAGACGTTCCAAGCGTACTGATGACTTTGCGAGCTCAACAACGGAGCATGAACAGTCAACTCGCAGATGAGGAAGAGGCATACGTTGATGGACTTGATAACTTTCGTTCATTTATTATTGTTAACATTGCTTGGGTTTAATTATTGCAATTTAATATGTAAATAATGGATTAACAATGAATGTGATCCTTGTGTAACCGATTGGACACCTGCTTTGTATATAAAGAGGTGATCCACCATGAAATGGCACCTACGAATCCCTTGCTACAGTGGACTAAGCAGATCATAATCTGACTGAACCACTATAATTCTCTGTCTTATTGTTATTTTCCAGTTTTTGTTGATTGTTTTCCCATTCCCAGTCGAGTACTCGCCATTCTAGGTTGAATACTCGCACTTGTCATTACCCATAAAATTCTCTTTGATATTAACAAAACAATATAATTTGGTGTTGCGAAATTCACTCGACAACATTTGGCGTCGTCTGTGGAAAATCGACTAAGATTTCATTCATTTCAAAGAACAATATCATCATGGTTGGAAATCACGCCAACGAAGGAGCTAACAACGGGTCCATCAACATTGGGATGGTGAACGTACCATTATCTGGAGCTGGAGTGCCACTTGTGGACGTCATTAACGGCGGAGTAGGGAGAAGCAATATGAGACCTCTCAACCTATTCCCAGAAACGACTGACCCTCAAGTCGGGGACACATCCACGCCACTAACGACCATGCATTTTCCCCCTGTCACTCTGGCGGTGGTCTCCGAGGGAATGATCCAGCTCACCACTGATCAGTATGCTGTGATTCAGGATCAACTGCATGCACTACAGGCCGAAGTAGATGGACAAAACCGAGCCCGACGCCCTCCTCGAGTTCCTGCTATTCGCACCGATAACCCTCAGGTAACGACTTCTAGACGTCATACTAACCGTGTACGCAGGGAACGGAGAACCAACCCTGAAGGTCTGGACCTGAACCATCCAACGTCGAGGGATCAATCCGCAAGGTATCCAAACCAAAGCACACAAGTTGATGAAGATCCTGAACGCCGTAATCCTCGCAGTCGACCATCAAGAGACAACGACGCAGAGTCAGCCTCTTCGTCATCGCATGGTCGCACTCCAAGTAGGTACACAAGGTCCGGCTCTGTACAGACACAACATGGAGGACATTATCAGGTACACCGAGGTGATCTGCGTGATCATCTCAACGTAGTTTTCAGGGCACGCTCTCGCGTCCCACATAATACTGAGACACTCCGTGATCCCCATGCGGACGATCAGGGTGCCAATACTTATAATAACCCGCCTACCGCACCGATCGCGACCACTGGGATTAATGTCCCAGCAAATCTTGCCGCAGTAGTTGCGAGTCCCGCAGTTGTAGCAGCCCCAGCTCCTGCGGCTGGAGGGATTGACCAAAGCATGCTTCTGCAGGCTTTGAAAATGCTCGAGCAGCAACGAAAGCCTATATATAAGTTGCATGGTACCTCGCCTTTCACTACAGAAGTGCGACAGGCTCAACTTCCAAAAGGGTTTCGTCTATCCGAATCCCTCAAATATAAAGGTACTTCTAACCCGATAGATTATCTTGAAAAATTTAATACTATAATGGAAGTGGATCAGGTACTGCAGCTCGTAAAGTGCCGCATTCTTGCGGCAACACTCGAGGAAAATGCCCATGATTGGTTCACCGAATTACCCGAGGCATCGATATCGACGTGGGAAACCTTCGTCGACTTATTCCTCACACATTTCCAGGCCACAATGACGTATAGGCCACCTTATACGACTTTGGCCAACATCAAACAAGAACCTGGTGAGTCTTTACAAAACTATTTTAAACGCTTTAATGCAGAAGTAACAAAGGTCGAGAAGGCTCCAGAGTCTTCACTTGTTTGCATGCTGATAACAGGTATCTTGCCGAGGACCGACTTTTGGAAGGAGTTACAGGCTCGAAGGCCCGAATCTTTAGTTGAATTCTTCGCCATGGCCGAACCTCACAAAAGAATCGAGAATTCTCTAGCGGAGTTAGAGAAGGGAAAGGACAAGCGCCGGTCACCCATACCGCGATCACGATCTCGCAGTCCACGAGGGAAGAACTCCAGGGGCGAAGCCCAAGAAGACGCAGCCCGCGAAGACAGCGAAGTCCGAAGTTGGCCAAGTCTCCTCCAAAGAAGGAATCCTCGCCGAAAAGGAAAGGTGGGCCTCGCTTCGTCAACTATACTGAACTCGCAGTCCCTCGAGACCATATCTACGCATTCGAGGAAAGAAACGGAGTCTTCAAGAAGCCGCCCTCCATCAGGGGAAATCGCGACAGGAGAGACCCTAAAAAATTCTGTAAGTACCACAAGGATATTGGTCACACTACCTTAGAATGTTGGGTCTTGAAGGATGAAATCGAGGAGCTAATCCGGAGAGGGAAATTCGACCAGTATAAGAAGAGCGAGGAAAGTCGTCCCCAAGCGGATGACAAAGGAGAAAACCAGAATGCGAGTGGCTCCAGAACACCTCGCAACATCCTAACTATAATTGGAGGACCTCATATCGCAGGGGACTCTCACAAGTCACAAGAGCGATATGCCAGAGAAGCCAGAGAGAAGCCGCTTACCAATGTGAATAACCTTAGTGAGCGGCCCGAGAAGCTGTTTAAGAAAGAATGCGACGACATCACCTTTATGGAGAGTGATACGAGATGGGTCCATCACCCGCATTCCGATGCACTAGTGATAGTCGCCAATATCGACGGGGATAATGTCCATCGCATACTTGTCGACAATGGGAGTTCAGTGAATCTGCTGAATTTCCAAGCATTCAAACAAATGGGGTTGCAGGAGAAGGATCTACGACCTATGACATCGAGCATTTATGGTTTTTCGGGAGACGTCATAATGATAAAAGGAATGATAAAACTCCCAATCACTTTGGGAACTGCCCCCGTGACAACCAAATCAATGGCAGATTTCGCAGTAATCGACCAGTACTCAGCGTATAACGCCGTAATTGGTCGACCAATCCTGAAAGAAATGAAGATCATAACCTCGATCTATCATCTGACAATGAAGTTCCCCACTCCCGCTGAAATAGGTTCTATGCGGGGAGTCCAAGCAGAATCGCGATAATGCTACAACGCAACAGTTAAACTCGCAGAGAAAAGGACAGTAAATGTTATCTACTTTTTGGAGGCACCACCTCCTCGCCAGGAGATCCTCAGAATCAAGGAGGTGCCGCATATAGATGAACCAGACTTGGATCCAAGAATCCTCGATCACACCGCCGCAGCCCAAGCCGCGGAAGACACAATTGAGGTACCTATAGATCCTGTAGATAATAATAAAGTTTTAAAAATTGGTTCTAAATTAAATTTTCAGCTGCGAGAACAATTAACGACCTTTTTAAAGCAAAATCTTGATGTTTTTGCATGGAAACACTCAAATATGGTCGAGATATCTCCGCAAGTCATGTGTCATCGCTTGAACATTGACCCCGAGGTGCGAGGTGTCCAACAAAAGCGCCGCAAAATGGACTCCGCAAGGTACCAAGCGCTAAAAGAAGAAGTCGACCGCCTCCTTGCCTGCGGCTTTATACGGGAGTCGTTTTACCCCAACTGGTTAGCGAACCCCGTACTCGTGCCAAAGCCTAATGGCTCATGGCGCACATGTGTTGACTTTACAGATCTAAACAAAGCCTGTCCCAAAGACAGCTTTCCCCTTCCTAGCATTGACCAGCTTGTTGATGCCACTGCAGGTCACGAACTCTTGAGTTTCATGGACGCATACTCGGGATATAATCAAATCCCGATGTATGAACCAGACCAGGAGCATACCTCGTTCATTACTGATCGAGGACTATACTGTTACAAAGTCATGCCTTTTGGTTTAATAAACGGAGGTACGACTTATCAAAGGCTAGTGAACATGATGTTCGCAGATCTCATTGGAAAAACCATGGAGGTATATGTTGATGATATGCTCGTAAAATCTCAACATGCGAAGAATCATATTGCCCACTTACAGACCATGTTTGATATATTACGACGGTATAAGATGCGCTTAAACCCTCTGAAATGCGTCTTTGGAGTTGGCTCTGGGAAATTCCTTGGGTTCATGGTTAATCAGCGAGGAATAGAAGCCAATCCCGCGAAGATCAGGGCATTGGTGGAAATGCCATCACCAACCAAGCCAAAGGAGGTTCAAAGCCTCACAGGTAAAGTCGCAGCTTTAAACCGCTTTATATCCAGATCTTCTGATAAGTGCAAGGAGTTTTTTCAGATTTTGAAAGGCAACAAAAAGTTCCATTGGACTGAAAGGTGCGAGCAGGCCTTTCAAGCATTAAAAATACACTTGGGGCAACCTCCGATCTTGTCAAAGCCATTGACCGGTGAGGTCCTATCCATCTATTTAGCCATTTCGGAATATGCGATTAGTTCGGTACTAATACACGAGGACCAAGGACGCCAATACCCGGTGTATTATGTCAGTAAGCGATTACTGGATGCCGAGACGTGTTATCCCCAAATGGAGAAGTTGGCATTCGCCTTGATAATATCATCACGTAAATTGCAACCTTATTTCCAGGCTCACAACATTGAAGTTTTGACGAACTACCCCTTAAGACAAGTTCTAGCGAAACCAGAAGCATCGGGGAGATTGTTAAAATGGGCAATGGAGTTGAGTCAGTTCGACGTCAAGTATAAACCAAGAACTACGATCAAGGGGCAAGCCTTGGCAGATTTTATACTTGAATTCCCCAGCACCAAGGTAGCACTCATAGAAGACAGAAGCGACATTACTATAGCAAACAAAGAGACGTGGACATTGTACGTCGATGGAGCCTCAAATAGCGAAGGTTCTGGTAGTGGGATCTTGTTAATCAGTCCCAATAATTTCAAGGTACACGCTGCTTTACGTTTTGAATTTTTTGCATCTAACAATGAAGCCGAGTATGAAGCTTTAATCGCAGGATTGAAACTCGCTCTCGAGATGAAAGTCGAGTATCTTCAGGCATTTAACGACTCCCAAATCGTGGTATGCCAAGTAAATGGAGAATATCTGGCAAGAGGCGGGAGATTGGTTAAATACTTAGCCATTGTCTGCGAAATAATGTAGAAGTTCAAAAAAATAGTCGTGTCTCGAGTACCGCATGCTCAAAATTCACACGCAGACGCATTGGCCCGTTTGGCCTCAACTAGAGAAGTTGAATTGCTCGATGTGATTCCGGTAGACGTATTGACTCATCCAACTATAAATCAAGAAGTGATCATGGAAATAGATACTTTTCAGGAGATTACCTGGATGACTCCTATCCTCGCATATCTGGAAAAAGGGCTCTTGCCTGATGATAAAATAGAAGCAAGAAAGTTGCGACAGCGAGCCGCCCGTTATGTAATATATGACCAAAGGTTGTATCGCAGAAGTTTTAGTCAACCTCTTCTCAAATGTATCAGCGGAGAGGATTGTGGTTACATACTTCGTGAGGTACACGAGGGGATTTGTGGCAATTATACCGGAGGTAACTCCCTTGCATTAAAAATCATGCGGCAAGGGTATTACTGGCCAACGTTGCGACAAGATGCTCTCGCGTTTGCGAAGAAGTGTGACAGGTGTCAATGAATAGCAACATACACCCACCAACCTCCAAGTAACCTCCATTCTATCACAAGTCCATGGCCCTTTGCAATATGGGGGATTGACCTAATCGGCGAGTTACCTAAAGGAAAAGGTGGAGTCAAATATGCGGTAGTCGCAGTAGATTACTTCACGAAGTGGGCCGAAGCCAAAGCACTCGCAACCATCACAGCAACAAAATTGCGTGAGTTTGTCTATACCTCCATCATTTGTCGCTTTGGCATCCCATACAAACTCATCTCAGACAATGGAAGACAATTTGATTGCAAAGAGATGCGACAACTATGCGACGATTTAGGAATCAAGAAGGCATTCTCCGCGGTTGCTTACCCGCAGAGCAATGGACAGACTGAAGCTGTTAATAAAATAATCAAGCACACCATTAAAGGGAAACTAGAAGGTCGCAAAGGAGCTTGGCCAGACGAGTTACCGCAAGTCCTATGGTCTTATAATACAACTCCTCGATCTACAACTGGCGAAACACCCTTCTCACTTTCTTACGGGTGCGAGGCCATGTTGCCAGTTGAGATTGGGGCAGGTTCCCTACACAGAGATGTTTTCAACATCTCGCAGAACAACGAGAAACAGCTTTTCTGCCTCGATCTTCTGGAGGAAAAGCGTGACAAAGCGCACTTAAAAAATGCGGCTTACCAGCAGCGAACTGCAAGATACTTTAAATCCAAGGTGAAAGTAAAAGTCCTACGAGCAGGAGACTTGGTCCTTAGAAGGGTAATGCCAAATACCAAAAACCTATCACATGGGGTCTTTGGGGATAATTGGGAGGGACCATATCTCATCGTAGAAAAAATTGGTGATGCCACGTACAGGCTCGCAACACTCGATGGAACTGCGATTCCACGAGCTTGGAATGGCGAGAGTTTAAAATTATATTATCAATAGTACTCGCATTATTAAACTATGTTCACTCTTGTACTTATACTTAGATATTTTTCATAAAAATCCTAAGTATAGGGGGGTATATATGCCGGAATGTACTACTGATTATATAAAGGAAATTGATTCATGATTGTTAAATTTTCAAAATTTTGTCAAAAGACTTGTAAATATTTCTACTTATTACACCATGTTGTAATTAAAGTCGCAGACATATATATATCTTGAAAACGCGAGTACCCGTGTACTGCAAAAATGTTAAAGGATAATTATCCCCGCGAGGATATAAATTTGTCCAAAGTAAAAAGCAAATTGGTCTAAGTACAAAGCGCGAGTACCCCTGTACCGCATAAAAACTAAAAAAGTAAAATTAAAAAGCATAACACTTTTAACATAAAGGAAAGTCAAGCGTCTGGAACAACAGGGGCAGTCTCATCCGCGACTTTGCTGACGACCTCGTTCTCGGCTTCCTCAGCATCCGCACCCTCGACCTCTTCAGGAAGGTTCCCTCCACCACCTTGGGTTTGAGTGGGCGACATAGCGTGAAAAGCCTCGGCCATCTCAGCGGCTTCTGCTCCGAGGATCTAGAAGTCGAAGTCTGGGACTTTACAAAGAGTGGTGTAAATATAATCAGAAACTGCCTGATCATATTGTTTCTTCCCATTCTCTTTCTCGGCCTCCAAGTCGTAAGTCATCTCCTCGATCTTCGCCCGCGAGTTCTTGGCCTCGAGCTCAGCCTGCTCCTTAGCCTTGCAAAGTTCTTCAAGCTCTTTATCCTTTCTAGCCGCCTCTTGCTTCAGCCTCTTCATGTTCTTCTGAAGCTGGGCATTGTGCCTCTTCAGCAAGTCAGCTTCCTTCGAACCAGCGGTAGCAGCTTTTAGGAACAGGGTCATCGACTGCGAAGCCAACTCCACAGAGCGCGGAACAAGCTCCTCAGAAGGGATCTTCTCTGCCTTGGACATGAACTCCCCGCCCACGAACTTCTCCTGCATGGCCAGGAAGTCGCGAGCTCGGACAGTTGGCTCGATCAGGACTTTCTTCCCCTTGTCCTGCGTGGTCTTGGCCATCTTCTTGGAAGAATCTGCGGCAAGAGTAGCCACCACATCGCTCTTCCTCTTCTGGGCGACAACGGGCGAGGTCGTCGCTGCTCCACCCTTCAGCTTGATCTTAAGGACGGGCGCGGACTTCAAAAAAGTCATCTCTGCGAGGATAAATGAAAGATAAGTGTAAATAAAACTCAAGACATCAGTTTATAACAAGAGATAAATTACCTGAGACTGGTCGAGAAGTTTGCTTGGAGAGGCGTTTGTCTATCCGCTCTTGTTGCCTCTCAGACGGTTCTTTGTATACTGGCTCTCTTTGAAGACTTGCATTCTCTGGAATCAGCTGGTGTTCTCGCAGCTTCGTAGTGGTACACAGTAGTCGCCAGTCGCGATCTTGTACCAGAAGGCTCCCAAGGATTTCAGCTGTCTCTCTGCGAGTCGCGTCAAGTGCCGGTCGAGCTGGTCTATCTGTGAGAACAAGGAAAAGCGAGTTAGCATAAAATCTCAAAATAAATCAGAAAATGCCTAAGTTAAGAAACACGCGACATACTAGGTCTGCGATTAAAGTCAGTTCTAATCCCAGGGACTTTAAAGACATAGAACCACTTCGATTTCCAGTCCCCCATGTTCGACACCATTCCTTCTACTCCGTTGATTTCAGAAGTTGCCCATTTGCTAAAGCAATAGAAACCGTTATGAAGACCTACGCTTTTTATGTCGTAGAAATAGCTAAACTCTTCTACTGAGGGAGCCCTATGAACGTACTCCATATACATCGCGTAGAAGGCTAGGGCAGTGCGATAACTGTTTGGAGTAAGTTGAAATGGTGATACATCGTACCGCCTAAGAATGGCTGCGATGAAAGGATGGAAGGGGACCGATACCCCACATCGGAGAATGGGTATTGAGACTACCACATCCTCTGTGGGAATAATCGCAGGGTTGGTAAAAGGGAGATGCACCCTCTGGGTCGGTTTAGGTCGCTGAAACGCAAGTCGCAGCAGATTTAATCTTGTAAAGGTAGTGAAATCTGATTTGGTGACCCTCGAAATCAGATCTTCACACCCAAAGGGTTCGTTCAGTTGAGTGTCATCGACCGAGTCCGTCCCACTCCCTTCTGCCTCTTCTTCATCCTCGCCTATTTCGCGAGCTGGGGCCGTCCAGTCATCGTCTATCTCCTCGACCTCGACGTCAGGAGCATGCCTCGAGTGAATAAGGTAGTCGTGGGCCGACACCGTGGACTCGCTGTCTCGAATGTCGATGGTCCCAGGTTCGGCAAGTTCCTGCACCATTCTTTCGATGTCTGCAGAAGACATCGAGCCTAGCTCTATTGGTGCGGCCTCCTCTTCTGAAATCGAGGTTGGGAGAAAGCTGTCTTCCTCCTGGTCATCGTCGCCATCGAATGCATGGCCTCCTGAGCCGAGCTGTTCGCTATCCGACAAGTCGCTCATCTGAAAGATAGAAGATCTTTTCAGCGTGATGAATGTGTGAAAAACAAAAATAAGTGATCTCACCCGCAATAAAACTATAGAATCCCAGTTGCCAGAATAGTCAGCATCCTTACGAATGCTGACCACCCCATTTGTATGCGAGTTGAAACGCGAGTAAGTCGCGCATCCTAGGCCAAGTGATATATCTCCAGAAACGGCTGGGAGAAACTCAGTTACTCAAGCGGCATGCGTTTTCAGGCATGACCCTGAAATTACTGAGTTACTCCTACCGTTCCGAGACTACCTATCAGCCAAGGAGTACGCTCATTTGAATATTAACGCATGTTGCAAATGGCTGGGTGTACCTCAGTATCTCAAGGGGCATATAATCGCATATATGACCATTAGAATACTGAGACATACCCACCATTTGGAATAGCGATTAATACTCTCACAATTCAACCCACATCATATAAAATCCTAAAAAATCTAGCTAAATAGTCAAAGGTAAATAAGTTCTGTCAGTGTGCGAGTATTCGAACTGTGCATCCGAATACCCGCGAGTATTCAAAGTATGAAACAGGGTCTATTTAAATGTTCCTTACACAGTATGCGGTTATTCCAAATTACAGGTCATTTTTCATAAAATTACCCAGTTTTTTACCCAAAAAATGTAACCTCATACATATCCCTTACAAACATGCATTTTCTAAAAGCCCCAAAATACCAAAACCCAGAAAAAACACCCTTTCTCAAATACAGAAAGCAAGAAATACAATGGAACTCGAAACTAACCTTTAGTTTGGCAAGTTGTTCCTGCGGTTACTCTTGATTACTTCTGAGATTGAAGGATGCTTTGGAAGAAAGGTAGAAATCTGAACAAAAGGTGAAAATGGTTTTGAAGTTTCTGTAAGGGAGAGAGGAAGTTAAGAAACAAGAGGGAAAAATAGGGAATTTGATTTGTATCAAAGGGTTTAAATACCCATATCCCTCATTAATTGGGATCACGACACGTGGCAACTGGAATGCCTAAGGTCGCCCAATCCAACGGCCAACAATGGCCACGCCTACACGAAAACCGAGGTGTTTTAGTGACGTGGCACCATAAATGCAATAAAAGGTAATAATTATAGCCGTCATTTTTCGAAACCCTCGATGGGACAACCAAAAGGTCACCTCCTCGTGACAATCCTTCACCTGTCTTTCGAGCAATAGTTTTCCTCTGTGACCGCACCTGTCACATCGCGAAACTAGGGGCATGTGTTATAGTGAGATTTCTCTCACCTAGAAACTCGAGACCAGACTCCTATTTGAAGGACACGTGTATTCAAATTTCCAATGAAAGTTGAAATTTCCATGAGAGACTCCTCGATGTTTAAACCTCGCCCAGGATAAAGCCAGTGAGATACTGCTAGTATGCAATTCAGATTGCATAACCGTAATTCGCATTATGCAGGGGAAACCCCAACTCGCATGTGTCAGGACATATGCAAATATCTCCTCCATACTTATGCGGAAGCATAGAGACCAACTCTCCATGATGCGATATTGGTCCCAACGACCCAATAGCCCTAACAAGCCGATATAGACTCGCATGTCTAGACTCTCCCAGCTCAACACGCGATGTTTACCAGAGGCAATTACCTAAAGGTGCAGACGTTCCAAACGTACTGATGACTTTGCGAGCTCAACAACGGAGCATGAACAGTCAACTCGCAGATGAGGAAGAGGCATACGTTGATGGACTTGATAACTGTCGTTCATTTATTAATGTTAACGTTGCTTGGGTTTAATTATTGCAATTTAATATGTAAATAATGGATTAACAATGAATGTGATCCTTGTTTAACCGATTGGACACCTGCTTTGTATATAAAGAGGTGATCCACCATGAAATGGCACCTACGAATCCCTTGCTACAATGGACTAAGCAGATTATAATCTGACTGAACCACTATAATTCTCTGTCTTATTGTTATTTTCCAGTTTTTGTTGATTGTTTTCCCATTCCCAGTCGAGTACTCGCCATTCTAGGTTGAATACTTGCACTTGTCATTACCCATAAAATTCTCTTTGATATTAACAAAACAATATAATTTGGTGTTGCGAAATTCACTCGACAACACTATGTTCTTTCCAGAGCATTGGTTAAAGTAAAGCTTGGGTTGGGTGCATGGAGTATGCATCGGAAGGGACCCATATTGAACTTTGACATAGATTAATTAAACTTACCGTAAAACCTATTCAATTCAATATCGCCTAGTTGATCCTAGATCAAATGATCTTAATCCTTATATGATTAGGTTCAATCTCAAGAGTGTTATTCGTGTTCTTTGATTTGTTAGTTAAGCCTACTTTTGGGTCAGGGTGATACGTACATTTTGGGAACACGGTAGTGCAATTGAGTGGGAGTGCTAACATAAATATGGAATCTATAGCTTCTATCTGACAAATAGAAAGTAAAGGATGATTTCCTTCGAGCTTGACCAAACGAAAATAAATGGTGGAGTACTCATTTCACTTACCTAAAATATCATTTATACGGGGTTAAGTGTTTTAAGGATAAAATACATTGTAGGGTGTCACGGTAATCTAATCCCTTTACAATGTAGATCATCTATATAGAGGATCATTGATCAAATTAGGATTATAACAATGGATAACTAATGACGTGTCTATATGGTGGAACATATAGAGCGTTCTATATACTGAGAGTGCAATTCTAAGTTCTATGCGTGGATTCAACGAAGAATTAATAAGTCAGTGAATTTAGGTTGTAAATTCTTAATCTGCTTATTGGAAGCTCGGATATATAGACCCATGGTCCCCCCACTAGTTGAGACAATATTACTTGTTAGACTCATTTAATTGGTTTTGATTAATCAATTATAATTCTCAAATTAGACTATGTCTATTTGTGAATTTTTCACTAAGTAGGGGCGAAATTGTAAAGAAAGAGTTTTTAGGGCATATTTGTTAATTAAGATACTTTGTATGGTCCAATTAATAAATATGATAAATGACAATATTATTTAATAATTATTTATAGTTATTAAATAGTTAGAATTGGCATTTAAATGGTTGAATTCGAAAATTGGCGTTTTTGAGAAAATGAGATGCAGAATGATAAAACAGCAAAATTGCAAAAGTGAGGCCCAAATCCACTAGCCATGGCCGGCCACCTTTGTAGGGTTTATCACTTAATATTTTCATTATTTTAATGCCAAATAATTCAAACCTAACCCTATGTGGCATGCTATAAATAGATAGTGATGGCTTCAGGAAAAAGTGACTTTCACATCTTGTTTCCTTTAGAGAAAAACCTAAGCCTTCTCTCTATACCTAGCCTAGCCGCCACCTTCTTCTCCTTCTTCTTCATTGTAAATTTTGAACCTCTTAGTGATAGAGTAGTGCCCACACACAGCAAGTAGTACCTCAATCATAGTGAGGAAGATCATGAAGAAAGACATTCAACAAGAAGGACATTCAGGCTCAGATCTTGATAATACTCTGCGACAGAAAGGATACAAGGGTTAGAGATCTAAGTGGAAGGAGACATATTATTCCGCTGCACCCAATGTAAGGTTTCTCATACTTTATATGTGTTTAATTTATAATCGTTTTAGAAGTTCATATTTAGGGTGTTAATCAACATACTTGTGAGTAGATCTAAGATCCTGGTAAAATAATTTCCAACATTTCTAACTACAAATTATCTCAAAAAAAAAAAAATCTAACTACAAACATCCCATTCTTAAAAAAATACAGAAAGAATCTCATAGAAGATATACTAAAATTGAAAGTTTTAAGTGGGAACCTTTATAGCACTTATAGTCTTATTCTAAGAATTCCCTTTTGTTTTTATTATTAATGATGATGTGTAAAGGAATTTCTTCTACCAAATTCTACATTCATGCTATGTAGTATGTAATGTGGTTGAAGATGAGAGATTTAAGTCTAAAATAAATCTTTAAGACTAAAATGAAATACTAATTAGGGCTGCACACGGGTCGAGTTTTTGGGTTTTTGGGTGGTCGGGTTCGGGTTTTTGGGTGGTCGGGTTCAGGTTTTCGGATGTCAGGTTTTCGAGTGGTCGGGTTTGGGTTTTCAGATGTCGGGTCGGGTGTATCGGGTTGTTATTAGGCGGGTTCGGGTTACAATGGGCCAGATCCGATTGAAAGATTTTTCGGGCCCAATGATATTTTATTTTTTAAAAATATCAATTTTTTCTATTTTTAATATATTTTTTGGGTTGCATAAAATGTGAAATAAACTAATTTAACATGTTGATTTTTCTTGGGAGAAGAACAGATCACGATTGGGTTTGGGACTTGGGAGATGAAAGTAAAGGTTATTAATAATGAATATGATTATACATGTAATAATGGTATAATGGGATGGGATAGTGACATTGGGGTGCGTATACCATTACTTAGGTTTTTAATTTTTAGTTTTTATTTTTTTGACTTTTGCTTTTTTTTTTTTTTTCAGTTAAGAATATTACAAATAAAATAATAATTATTAAATATATACTTATATATAATATATTTTGGTCGGGTCTCGGGTGCACACCCGAATAAAATTCAATGGCTTTTTGAAACCCGAACCCGATACCCGAATTATACTTCTTCGGGTCAGACCCGACCTGACAATACGGGTTTTGGTTTTTTTGGCTTTTTCGGCATCGGGTCGGGGCGGGTGGTCGGATTTTTTGGGTTGCCGGGTCCTAATGTTCAGCCCTAATACTAATGGTGAGGAATGTGAGTATCTAGCTTCTGCCTATTTTCCTATGACAAAGAAAGATGCCATTACATTTACTTGTCAACTTCGATCATATCAAATTTATATACCACTCAAATAATTAATGTCATCATTTATATATGTAACTATAAGTGAATTGATTTGAGTTTTCAACGACTGAGAATTACTAAAATTTCTTTATAAAAAATTTGATATTATATTTAAGGTTATTATCTATGAACTAATTACTAACACTAAAATAACAAATCAATATATATTTTAAAGTATAAAATAAATAAATTTATTACCTAAAAATAATTAAAATATGATTTTCTTTGTAGTGGTGTTAATGGTTGATTGATAATGGTGGTCCCTTCTCCTCTTCTTTGATGTTGTGGAATGTGAATTAAAAAATACAAAGAAAGATAGAATAATATCTTGTACAGACAAAGTAAGAGAGAAATAGGTTTGTAGAAGACAAAAAAGGTAACTCAAAAGTCTTTATTTTTTTATTATTTTTTTAAAACTGAAAAGTCTATCTTATTATAAATTAGATGGTTGAGATTTTTGAGGGTGGGCAATTAAAATAATTAAAAAAAAAAATTTAGTTAAGAAGTAAAAGGATTTTTTTTTTCAGCATGGGCTTAAGCCCACATTGGTCCTTCATTAGGTCCGCCTCTCATTACATGTGGTTAATTGTACATTTTTTTAATCATGTATATATAAATTTTTTGACGTAATGTATATATACTTGTAAAGCTTAAATTAATCAATAAGAGATTTCTCTCTCTCTCTCTCTCTCTCTCTCTCTCTCTCTCTCTCTCTATCTCTACATTTCTTCTTCTTTCTTCTTCTTCTTGCTCGGTTTTTGTTCTTCTGCAACTATGTCCAAGAGGTTGAATACCTCTCACATGGTATTAGAGCCATTTCCGCCATTAACGGCAAACATGGCTTCTGCTGATCATGGCAATTCGAATCACCAACCTGCACCACAAGGAACTCAGTTTGTTGCCTCAAGAAATCTAACCAGAACTCAAGATGATACATCCCCTGTTTACTTCAACCACACTATTTCGATCATGCTCAATGATCACAACTTCCTTTTGTGGAAGCAGCAGATTCTAACAGCCATTTGTGGCAATCGATTACAAAAATTCATTCAGGATGTTCCACCGCCTACTCAATTTCTTATTGATGTCGA
This sequence comes from Cannabis sativa, assembly GCF_029168945.1. NCBI lineage: Eukaryota > Viridiplantae > Streptophyta > Magnoliopsida > Rosales > Cannabaceae > Cannabis > Cannabis sativa. The sequence goes on along the minus strand of NC_083609.1, from coordinate 48,668,774 downwards.
TCGTGTTGCTCATAGGTTCAACCATAAATTCATTGATTGGGAGGTCCAAGATCAACTTCTTATTTCTTGGTTTCTCTCCTCCATGACTAAGATTCTTCTAACTCGGATGGTGGGTTGCAATTCAGCTCGTCAGATTTGGAAAGCTCTTGAGCAACACTTTACACTAAAGGTCTCATCCAAGATTCTCGAATTCAGAACTAAGCTCTAAAAATTAAAGAAAGACATGTCAAGTCTCAATGACTACCTTCTTAAGGTAAAACAACATGTAGATTTGTTGGCATCTCTTGGTGAAATTCTCTCTGACCGAGACGATATTGCTGCTATATTAAAAGGCCTACCCAGTGAGTATGACACATTCATTATCTCCACCAACACTTGTGTTGAAGGCTACACTGTTGGTGAGATCAAGGTCGTGCTCCTTGCATCTGAATCTCGAATAGAGAAGGAGGATCAAGAAGCTGAACCAAGCATTAATATGATCATGACTGAGCAAGATCCAGCTGTTGAAGCCTTCTATGCTCAAGCTAATCAAAATTACAGACCCCCTGCATACCCTCGAGGTTAGTATTTCCCAAATGGATTCAATTTCTCTTCCTTTCCCAATTCCAGAGGAAACTTTAGAGGAAATCCATCTCGTGGAACTAGTCACAACACTCAGATCACCACCATGGGAAGAGGAAGAGGTGGTCGATTCCCAGCAACTCCCAATCGTGTGTCAATGTCAAATATGCCAAATGCTTGGCCATACTGTAATTGACTGCTTTTATTGCTTTGATAAGAGCTTCACAAGTGTGTTCCTAGCTGCAGATCAAACTCAGTTTCAGGCCCAACTTAGGATGATAACTGGTACCTTGATTTTGGAGCAACAAATCACTGTACACCACATGGAGAAAATGTCATGACAACAACAAATTATGAGGGCCTTGAGTAGTTATATGTTGGCAATGGTGCTGGCCTGCCTATCTCCCAAATTAGTAACACTTATCTCATTCCTAAAACCTTTGATAAACTCTTGATTCTAAACAAATTACTTCATGTGCCTGAAATCACCAAGAACTTCCTTAGTGTTTCAAAATTTGCTGCTGATAATAATGTGTACTTTGTGTTTTATCCTAATGTGTGTTATGTCAAGGATTAGGTGAGCAAAGCTGTTCTATTGACTGGAAACACCACAATGGCCTATATACTTTTAACTCCAATCAACTACAACTGTCTGCTTCCCCCTACCTTGTAGTGCCTCTCAACTTTCTCATCAACCATGCACAAATATGGCTACCACTTCCCAAAGTCACAGTACCAACTCTAGTGTTTGTGTCAAATGTACAACTCTATTCATGAGTTTGAATTGTGGCATAATCGTCTTAGTCATCCCTCTGAGAGGATTGTCAAGATTGTTCTCTCAAGTTGTGACATCTCAAATTTAAATAAAATGCCAAATTCTGTATGCCAAACTTGTTTAGGAAAAATACACAAATTTCTAGTTCCTAAGGCTTTTACACTTGTTACACTAAGCCATTACAGCTTATTGTCTCAAATTTATGGGGACCTTCCTTTATAACCTCCTACAATGAATATAAATACTATATACATTTCATGGATGTTTATTCTAGATTTACATGGCTTTATCTACTTAAATCCAATCTGACGCTGTCAAAACATTCCAAAATTTTAAAATAGAAGTAGAGTTGCAATTAGGCACTAAAATTCTATCATTTTTATCTGACTAGGGAGGGGAATTGTAACACCCTAACTAATATAGGCGTGTTAGCGTGATTTTAAACGTACTGTTTAGCTCGTTGCTAATCAACTAGTTTAACGAAAAACGTGATTAATTAAAATTTTCTTAATTATAAGAAAACTTAAAGTATTACATATATACAATCCCAGGATCCCGTTTACAAAATATATTTTTAAAAGTTTGCTATACACATAAACAAAAGTTTGTTGCCAAGAGACTATACAGCAAAAGCCTCGATGTCCCAAAGATCGTATGCTCCAGGCCTAACTGCCCCGACATGTACAATCTTCACCTGCTCGCTCTCACAGCTCCTTAGCTTTAGCCTCGCCCTTACCTACACATGGAAATATCACTGTGAGTCGACAGAATCAACAAGAAAAGCGTAACATAAAACATAGTAATATCCCGGGTTATAACCTGGCACCCATACACCCGATCATAACCCTAATCCCCGTGTTCCCACATGGCACTGAGTCTAGAACATTTATACGACAATACTATCGACCATAATGTCAACCTATACTCAATATGCTAGTCATACTCTAGCCATATTGATGTGTCAACATCGATCAGTATTTAAGCCAACATACATTTATCAGTAATCAGTACAAGTCTAAGTATACTATTATTGCTATCAATGTAATCTAACAGGCATAAACAACATGTATGCTAAACATGTAATAACATATGCATGACATTATACTAATCTTACCTCAATTTCGAATTCAGGTGTGCCGATCAACCTGAATGGAATAACTGCTCGGCGAATTATAGGCTCCTAAATCACATCGATAACAACACAAATAAGTGACTCGCTAAATCACCACCAGAACTTAGGTTTTAAACCAAAAACCTATCTACTGAAACTTAATATGACAATACCCTAAACTAGCAGGGAATCAACCAATCAAAAACCTGAAACTAGAACGAATCAACGAGTTGAATTTTTTGGGGAACCCTGCTGCAAAATTTGGGTAACCGGTTTTACCCAGAAAACCCAAAACAATCACTTCCAAACTTAACCAAACTCTCCAGACCTGCATATTATACCCCAATAAACCATTTCCAAGCAATAAAGCAGTTACCCAAGCTCAAAATCCAAAAATTACCATTAATGCTCCAAGTTTGAGTTCTAAAACTCAAAGCTTGGTTAAATCTACTAATAGCCACCAAATCAAGCTTAAAACAACATATTTAAACTTCAGAACACAATCACAAACAACAACAGCCACAACAGTAGCGAAAACCCCCATTTCATGCAAAATCTATTTCTTAAAACTCAAGAAAACAAGAGTAGGAGTTTAAAAGACTATACCTTAGCTTGAGATCACTAACAACCAGCTGAGATTCAGAGGAAAAATTGAAGAAAGACCAACCCTAGCAGCCTTAGGAATTTTGAGAGAGAGAGAGAGAGAGAGAGAGAGAGAGAGAGAGAGAGAGAGAGAGTGTGTGTGAGAGAGAGAGAGTGAGAGAGAGAGAGAGAGAGAGAGAGAGAGAGAGAGAGAGACAAAGAGAGAGAGAGAGAGAGAGAGAGGAGTTTAAAAGACTATACCTTAGCTTGAGATCACTAACAACCAGCTGATATTCAGAGGAAAAATTGAAGAAAGACCAACCCTAGCAGCCTTAGGAATTTCGAGAGAGAGAGAGAGAGAGAGAGAGAGAGAGAGAGAGAGAGAGAGAGAGAGAGAGAGAGAGAGAGAGAGAGAGAGAGAGAGAGAGAGAGAGAGAGAGAGAGAGAGAGAGAGAGAGAGAGAGAGAGAGAGAGAGAGAGGAGTTTTCTAGTTTTTTCCAATTTTTCTTATTTTTGAAAAATGAATGAAATAAAAAATGGTTTTATTAGATCATTCTCAGCCAATAACATTAATAAAAACTAATTGTATTTATTTAATTAAATTCACATAAAGACAAAAGCTTATGGGGAAAAATGACCATTTTACCCCTCCTACACTAAAAGGGTTAAAATGCACGTAGGGGTATTTTGGGAAATTCCAAAATCCCGACTATTCCCAAAATTGCCAATGTCTAACTATATTGTCCTGCTATACTAAAAATACTAGGATGTGATTCTAATAGCCAAACACCGCGTTCTAATGTTGCCGGACACAAAACATGCAAAATTATAAAATTTTTATATATGACATAAAAATGCATTCTGAATTCAAATAAATCATCATAAATTAATAATTCACAGTTAATAAATATCCCATAATTAAATCCTAATTATCTGCTAATATCCAAATTAAAGCTAAGCGTTCTTTACAATTATCCCCCCTTAAAAGGATTTCGTCCTCGAAATCTAACCTGAATAACTCTGGATATTGAGCTCTCATGTCTGATTCTAACTCCCAGGTGGCTGTTGGAAATTATTTTACCAGGATCTTAGATCTACCCACAAGTATGTTGATTAACACCCTAAATATGAACTTTCTAAATCGATGAAATAAACACATATAAAGTTTAGTAAACCTTACATTGGGTGCAGCGGAATAATATGACTCCTTCCGTACCCTTGTATCCTTTCTGTCGCAGAGTATTATCAAGATCTGAACCTGGATCTCTTTCTCTGATTCTTTAGTGCTGAAACTCCTTCTTGCTGAAAGTCTTTCTTCACGATCTTCCTCACTATGATTGAGGTATCACTTGCTATGTGTAGGCACTACTCTAATCACTAAGTGTTTCGAAATCTTAAGGAAGAAGAGAGAGAGAGAGAGAGTGGGCGGCCAAGGTATAGAGAGAGAGAGGCTCAGTTTTTTCTGAATAAAAAGTGTTTTATTTTCCTGAAGCCTTCACTCTCTATTTATAGCATTCCACTAGGGTTAGGTTTGAATTATTTGGCATTAAAATAATAAAAATATCAGAGGATAATTCCTATAAAAGTGGCCGGCCATGGCAGTATGGATTTGGTCCTCACTTTTTGCAATTTTGCAGTTTTATCACTTTGGCATCTGATTTTCTCAAAAACGCCAATTTTCTAATTCAACCATTTAAATGCCAATTCTAACTATTTAATAACTATAAATAATTATTAAATAATATTGTCATTTATCATATTTATTAATTGAACCATACAAAGTATCATTATTAACAAATATGCCCCTAAAACTCTTTCTTTACTATTTCGTCCTTACTTAGTGAAAAATTCACAAATAGACATAGTCTAATTTTAGAATTATAATCGATTAATCAAAACCAATTATATGAGTCTTACAAGTAATACTATCTCAACTAGTGGGGGGACCATGGGTCTATATAACCGAGCTTCCAATAAGCAGATCAAGAATTTATAACTTAAATTCACTGACTTATTAATTCTTCGTTGAATCCACGCATAGAACTTAGAATTGCACTCTCAGTATATAGAATGCTCTATATGTTCCACCATATAGACACATAATTAGTTATCCATTATTATAATCCTAATTTGACCAATGATCCTCTATATGAATGATCTACACTGTAAAGGGATTAGATTACCGTTACACCCAACTATGTAATTTATCCTTAAAACACTTGACCCCGTATAAATGATATTTCAGCTTATGTGAAATGAGTACTCCACCATTTATTTTCATTTGGTCAAGCTCAAAGGAGATCATCCTTTGCTTACTATTCGCCAGATAGAAGCTATAGATTCCATGTTTATGTTAGCGCTCCCACTCATGCACTACCGTGTTCCCAAAATGTACGTATCACCCTGACCTAAAAGTAGGCTTAACTAACAAATCAAAGAACATGTATAGCCTTTCGAGATTGAGCCTAATCATAACAGGATTAAGATCATTTGATCTAGGATCAACTAGGCGATATTGACTTGAATAGATATTACGGTAAGTTTAATAAATCTAAGTCAAAGTTCAATATCGGTCCCTTCCGATGCATACTCCATGCACCCAACCTGAGCTTTACTTTAACCAATGTTCTGGAAAGAACATAGCATTTCTCCAAATGCAAGTAGACTCTTGTTGTAGATTATCATATCAGTAAAACCCCGTGTCTGATAAATCTAGGAAACTTAATTCACATAGTCATGTTTACTTTCCAAAGTGTTGACAACACAATAAACAGGATCATGTATGTGAAAAGGGTTTCAGATGAATTTATAAATCAAATAGACAAGCAATTGATAAGGTGAACCAAAACATACACAAATGAATGAAAAATACTTTTGTTTCTTTATTGATGTTGAATAAAATAGATTACATTGAAATGGAGTTTTATTTAGGGCATAAAACCCAACAAACTCCCACTTGCACTAATATAAAACTAATCAGTACATATCAATTAATCCTAAATTCTGACGGTGCTTTTCAAATGCAGTCACGGCCAAGACTTTGGTGAATGGATCAGCTAAGTTGTCTTCTGTGTCCACTTTCTCAACCAGTATGTCCCCTCTTACCACATATTCTCTGATGATGTGATACTTCCTTTCTATGTGTTTGCTTCTCTTGTGGCTTCGAGGTTCCTTACTGTTAGCTATCGCTCCATTATTACCACAAAGTAGGACCAGAGGCTTTTCCATTCCAAGCACGACATCGATACTGGTGAAGAACTTTCTTAGCCAGACAAGTTCTTTGGCAGCTTCGGCTGCAGCTATGGATTCAGCTGCCATAGTCGAGTCCGATATCGCAGTTTGTTTTGCACTTCTCCAAACCACTGCTCCACCCCCAAGAGTAAACACCATCCCAGATGTAGATTTCCTGTCTTCAAGACTTGCCTGGAAATCTGAATCAGTGTAGCCTATGGGATTTAAAGCACCACCCTTGTAGACTAACACAAGATTCCTTGTACTCTTTAAGTATTTCTGAATATACTTAACTGCATTCCAATGTTCCTGTCCTGGATTAGACTAATACCTAATCACGATTCCCACTGCATAGCAGATGTCAGGTCTAGTGCATAACATTGCATACATTAGACTTCCAACTGCAGAAGCATAGGGAATTTTTGCCATGTCCTCTATTTCTTGAGGATCAGTAGGAGACTGTTCCTTTGATAGACGAATACCATATCTAGAAGGCATGTTTGCCCCATTGGTGTTGTTCATGGAGAATCTCTCTAAAACTTTGTCAATGTAGGTTGTTTGAGAGAGAGAAAGAGATCTGTTCTTCCAGTTTCTGATAATCTGAATACCAAGAACATAGGCTGCTTCACCCAAATCTTTCATATCGAATTGAGTGTTGAGCCATTCCTTGATGTGAGTCATTTTCTTGACATTGTTTCCAATAATCAAAATGTCATCAACATAAAGGACCAGGAATACTACTACTTGGTCTTCCTTGAGTTGGTAAACACAAGATTCATCTTCATTTTGAAGAAAGCCGTAGGTCTTGATGATTTCATCAAACCTTTTGTTCCATGAGCGGGAGGCTTGCTTAAGTCCATAGATGGACCTATTTAATTTGCAAACTTTCTTTTCCTGCCCTGGAAGAACATAGCCCTCTGGTTGCTCCATATAGATGGTTTCTTCAAGTACCCCATTAAGGAAGGCACTCTTGACATCCATTTGCCAGCTATGGAGAGAAGAGTTCGGATGGATTTGAGCATGGCAACAGGACTAAAAGTTTCCTCATAGTCCACGCCTTCTCTTTGGGTATAACCCTTGGCTACAAGTCTAGCTTTAAAAGTTTCGACTTCACCTCCAGCTCCTCTTTTCTTCTTGTAAACCCACTTGCATCCTATCGGATGATAGTCGTCAGGTGCGTCTACATATTCCCAGACTTTGTTCTTTTTCATGGAATCCATTTCTGAATCCATGCTGACCGACCATCGTTTCCGTTGCGGACTAGCCATTGCCTGTTTATAGGTTAATGGATCGTCTTCAATACCGTCACCAACGACCATATTGATTTCACCATCCAAGCCATAACGAGCTGGTTTTGTTGAAACCCTCCCACTACGACGAGGAGCGGTGATCTTCTGAACAGAAACTTTGGTAGTAGATTTCTCAGTTGGTTCGACTGAGGGAGTGGGATTTTCCTCTTCTTCAGTGGAAGAGGACGGAACATTGGAAGGAGTTATATCTGAAAGTATTTCCTTTAGAATAACTTTACTTTTCGGTTTGTTGTCTTTGATATAGTTCTCTTCAAGAAAAGTAGCATTTGTAGAAACAAACACTTTGTTATCCTTGTGACTATAAAGTAGTCCACCCCTAGTCTCTTTAGAATTTCTGACAAACATGCATAGTTCGGTACATGATTCAAGTTTGCCTTCTTTCTTTCTTAAGACATGAGCAGGGCACCCCCAAATTCTGTAGTGGCGTAAACTAGGTGTACGACCATTCCAAAGTTCGACGGGTGTCTTAGGGACTCCTTTAGATGGAACAACATTTAAAATGTCATTAGCCATCTGTATAGCATATCCCCAGAAGGACGTAGACAGAGTTGAATAACTCAGCATAGACCTAACCATTTCCAAAAGAGTGCGATTTCTTCTTTCTCCAACTCCATTTTCTTGTGGAGTGCCTGGGGCAGTGTATTGGGATTCAATTCCAAGTTCAATTAAATGATCCTTGAACTGCATATCCATATATTCTCCACCCCTATCAGTTCGCAAGATCTTTAATGATTTACCTAATTGGTTTTGAGCCAAAGCATGAAACTCCTAAAACTTTTCAAACGTTTCCAATTTCTTTTGCATTAGGTAAAGAAAACTATAGCTAGAGTAATCGTCAATGAAAGTGACAAAATACTCATAACCTCCTCGTGTTTTACATTCAAAGGTCCGCAAACATCAGAATGCACTAACCCTAGGGGGTATGTGGGACGCTCTCCCTTTGTTGAGAAAGAACGCTTAGTCCTTTTTCCTTCCAGGCAGGACTCGCATAGTGGCAATTAACCTAGGACGACATTTTTCAATGGACCGCCTTTGGTTAGCCTATTGAGTCTATCAAAGCCTATATGACCTAAACCTAAAGTGTTGGAAATTATTTTACCAGGATCTAGATTTACTAACATGTATGTTGGATTAACAACCTAATATGAATTCTAAAACAATGAAAATAAACACATATAAAGTTAGAAAACCTTACAGTGGGTGCAGCAGAATAATATGACTCCTTCCGTTCAGATCTCTAGCCCTTGATTCCTTTCTGTAGCAGAGCATCACCAAGATCTAAACCTGGATCTTCTTTTCTCCTTCTTTGATGCAGAATTTCCATAGTCTTACATACTATGATTGAGGTACCACTTGATGTGTGTGGGCACTACTCATTCACTCAAAGTTTTGAAATTTAGAGAGAAGAAAAGAGAGAGAGGCGTGTGAGACATTTTCTGAGGAAAAGAAAGTGATCAAAGATGTGTGTATGTTTCCTCAAGCCAACACTTTCTATTTATAGAAAACCCTCTAGGTTTAGGTTAGAATTGTATGGCATTAAAATAATGGAAACTACAAATGGAATTTCCTATGCATAGGGCCGGCCATACAAAGGGATTGGGCCTCAGTTTGCAACTTTCCCATTTTGTTATTTTCCATTCCCATTTTCTCAAAAATGCCAATGTTCCAATTTAACCTTTTAAATGCCAATTTTAATAATTTAATAACTTGGAAATAATTATCAAATAATATTGCCATTTAATATATTTATTAATTTAGACATATAAAGTCTCTTAATCAAAATTTTTTACTAAAATCTCTTTTCTTTACAATTTCGCCCTTGCTTAGTGAAAATTCATAAAGTAGACATAGTCTAACTTTTAGAATTATAATTGATTAATCAAAATCAATAATGAGTCTTACAAGAAGTATGGTCTCAACTAGTATGGGGAACATGGGTCTATATAACCGAGCTTCCAGTAAGTCGAACCGAATTTACCAAGTAAATTCCCTAACTTATTAATTCCTCATGGAATCCATACTTAGAACTTGGAATTGCACTCTCAGTCATATAGAACGCTCTATATGTTCCATGATATAGACACGTTATTAGTTATCCATTGTTATAACCCTAATGTGATCAATGATCCTCTATATAGATGATCTACATTGAAAAGGCACTACTGTTACCGCTACACCTTCAATGTATTTTATCCTAATTTGACCAATGATCCTCTATATGAATGATCTACACTGTAAAGGGATTAGATTACCGTTACACCCAACTATGTAATTTATCCTTAAAACACTTGACCCCGTATAAATGATATTTCAGCTAAGTGAAATGAGATCTCCACCATTTATTTTCGTTGGGTTAAGCTCAAAGGAAATCATCCTTTACTTTCTATTTGCCAAATAGAAGCTATAGATTCCATATTTATGTTAGCGCTCCCAATCAATTGCATTACCGTGTTCCCAAAATGTACGTATCACCCTGACCCAAAAGTAGGCTTAACTAACAAATCAAAGAACACGAGTAACACTCTTGAGATTGAACCTAACCATATCAGGATTAAGATCATTTGATCTAGGATCAACAGGTGATATTGAATTGAATAGATATTACGGTAAATTTCAACATATCTAATCAAAATTCAATATCGGTCCCTTCCGATGTATACTCCATACATCCAATACTGGTAAACTTTGCCAATGTCCTGGAAAGGACATAACACTTTTCCAAGGTGTAAGAATACCTATCGCTGACTATACCATGTCAGTCTAAATCCAGTGTTCTGACAAATCAGGGAATAAACTTTTGAACATATAATTAAGATTATATTCCACTGTGCAGACAACACTATAATCTTTAACCAACTCATATGTTCTGGACTTAAAAAGAATTCATACATTATATACATATAATTATGAAATAAATCATGTGAACTATGCAACATAAAATGTTATTTCTGATCTTTATTAATAAGTAAATCTGATTATATGAAATGAGTTTTATTTAGGGCATAAAACCCAACATAAAGGCCATAGATAAGTTTGATCATCATTATCAATCTCTTTTCTTTTGAAGTTTCTAGGTTTAGCTACATTGAAAAGTTCACTGTTTAGTGAGATTTGTGTATTCGGTCTTAAAACATAAAGCCCTTGTTCCATGGTAGCAACACATATTTGAAATCCATTACGAGAAATTGAACAATTTGTACTCGAAAAATTCAATATATAACATTGTGTTTGCAAACATGAGACACTAATCAAGTCTCTACTAAAGTCTGGAATAAATAAAACATTTTCTAAAATTAAAAATCTTTGTTGAAACTTGATGCGGGCATTTCCTCTAGCTTTGACCGACACTAACTCGCCATTACCATCTTTAAGCTTTAACTCTCCTGGAAGCAGATTTTCCGAAGTTTCAAGCAGCTGCAGTGAAGAACATACATGGTTAGTAGACCCAAAATTAACAATCCAAACGGATTTGTTGTTCTCTTAAACACAAGATTCAAAGACAAAAGCATTACATTCGTTTGAATTGTTTAGAAGTCGGGGACATCGTTCTTCTTGATGTCCCTTTTCATTACAATTCGAACATAGAAGATTATGTCTGATAATTGTACTTGAAGAAGAAGCTTTGCTAGAGCCTTCATGCTTAATCCTTTTCCTCTGATTATGAATTGCAAACCCATGGGGACCCATTGCAATCAGATTCCGTTCATGGGCTCGTAATTCTGCTTCGAGCTTGTCCATGTCGGAGGAGTTGAAATTGTTGATCATGTAAGAAACAACAAATTCATTATACTCCGGAGGAAGACTATTAAGAATGAATTGGACCCATCGTTCTCTTGATAAATCAATTCCTAGTAGATTTGCCTTTGGAACTTTAGATTCATCATCAACAGGTGCGAGTTTATGCAACTACTAAGATGCATTTTCACACTATAGAGTTCTTTTGCTAAGATATTAACTAGGAGAGGATCGTGGTGAGGGTTATTCATAATGGCACTACAACACATCAATAAAACAGAAGTAAGGTTTTGGTTCATAAATTTATACACATGTTCAGAAAATAACAAATAATCACATATGTTATAAAAATACTAAATCTAACATAGTTTAATTTCCAAGGTCTTTCAACAAACTGATACAGTGTCCCGTTTAGGCGAGAGTCAAAGCATCATCCATTGAATAGAGTTGTCAACTCATCTAAAATGATAATCATTCTAGCAACCTTTTATTCGATCAAGATTGGAATTCAGCGTTGTCCCGTTTAGGCGAGAGTCAAGGCAATTCTATCTTATGAGCTTCCACCATTGTTTCATAATTTTCAAGTCAAATATGGTCGCCACCATTAGGGTGATCCACGCCATATAAAACACTTACAAGCTACTTATCTTTCGAGATTAAACGGTGCGAAATTGCTAATGAACGTTCCTCCATTAGGGAGGATTACTCACTAAAACAAACGCGATGTAAAACCAACAATGGAGATCGAATGTCTCTTGATTAAAGCTCATTATTTTAAAATATGTATATTGTATAATCTTTTATTCCATAATATAATAATGAAAAATTACAAATTAAAGTTGGTTTAAATAAAAAATCAACTATAATTAATTTTCAATTATTATTTAAATTCAAAAAATAAATTCGAATAAATATCGAACAAATTTGAAAATATCTTGTTTAAGTTGTTTTAGAAGAATCTAAAAAATCAACTTAAATATCTTTCAAATTAGACTTAATTAAATTAAAATTAAGTTGTAACCACTTAATTTGAAAATATTCCATTTCAAGTTGATATTTTTTTAAAAAAATATCAGCTTAAAAAATATATAAAGAATCTTAATAACCAATGCCTAAAATTCCTCAACTTAATTTTGAAATTTTAAATACAAAAAATATTCAGATTTAAGCTGGTTAGTTATAGATAACTAAATATCAACTTAAATAGGAATATTTAATGAAAAATTTAAATTAAGCTTCAGAAAAGAATCTAGATGGTTATAATTCTATATTTAATTAAATACAAGAAAATACATATAGTTTAGCTTAGAATATAAAATTCTTTAAACTATGGTTTTCTTAAATTAATTTCAAAATAAATGAAATTAATTATGTTGCTAATCAATTTTATTAGGTTAAACTAATTTAATTAACCTAGTACAGTTATTCAAATCAGGCAAATGGGCCTTCACAATTGGGGTGGTTCATGTGAGGGGGTGCTGGGTTCAGTATGTCGTACCCACTTCTATGGCTCCCAACTCTCACACAAGGCCGAAAAGAGAGGAATTTAACCTTAAAATGAACAACTGTTATTAATTAAATAGGCCCAAAACTAAATGGGCCTAAATAAAATCTATCAAGAACTATGATATTTTATTTAGCAACAACAACCTATATGCATCTATAATAAAATTAAACACATAGGCTCACACAGGCACATAATTTGGATGGATCCTATCATGTTGCTAGGTCATACACAGATGAAAGAAGATTGTAAATATACCTGTTACAAATTATTTACTTGACCAAGGGAGCCATGAGTTAAAATCAGATCATTGGATCTGTCAACAAGTTAACCATGGCTATTTGCAATCAAGCAATAATAGGTTTTAAAAACTTACAAACAAGCTAAAAACACATACTCCTGCAACAAGGTTAGCTAGATAGTTGGATGTAGGATTTATTTAATTTTAAATAAATAATTTCAAAATATTAATTAAATAAAAAAATTTATTTTCGAAAAATAATAAAATAAAATAAAATTTAAATATTTTCGAAATTAATAAAATAATATTTAAAATTAAACCTACAATTTTAAAAAATTAGGTTTCAACCAACCTAAATATCATTTCAAAATTTTCTAACTACTTTTAAAAATTTAATGTTATTTTATAAATAAAATTAAATAAAAATTAAAAAAGATAAATAAATATCTTTTTCAGATTTTATGATTTAATTTAAATAAATAAAATAACAAAATTTAAAAGTTAGCAAAATATCTTACATCTATTTAAAATTACATGATTATAGTTATCTTATTTTAAATTTAAAAAAGTTCAAATTATTTTAAAAAAATTTAATTTAAAAAATTTAATATCTGACCTTAAATTTAAAAATAAGATAAGATATAATCAAATTTAAAAATAAGATAGATAATTAAGCAAAAAAGATAGATATTTACTATTTTTCAAATTCAAATTCAAATTACACTAATATTATGAATTAATTTTAAAAAAAATTAATTAATTTAATTATGATATTTAGAATTGAATTAGGAATATTAAATGTTTAAATACAGAACTACACAAAAAATCGGAAGTTAAATCCATGAAATAGCATGAAAAATCGAAGAAAAACGAAAAAAATGCGAGTTGTATGGACGGTATGCTGTGCATACTCGTCCGCGCGCGGAGGGGAGTGCACAGCCGAGGGATGCCGGGGCAGGAGACTGCATGCAGCCTATTCCACGTGCGGACCCCAGGAATTCAGACAAAATTTTTGTCTGCGCGTGCTGTCTGAGGGACAAGCCTCGTGCGCGCGCGTGTAGTTGCACGACTCCGATATTTTTCAAAACTTCAAAAAATCATAACTAATTCAAATTAAATCGAAATTGAGTTCTGTAAAAAAGTAAATTGCTTAATTTTTTCCATACTATCCAATAAAAATAATTTCAGAAACAGATATTCAATTATTTTTCACAAAAATTCACAAACATCAATCAATCATCAAATAACACTCAATACAACATGATACCATCCAAAACATCAAACAATCGTTTTAAGTCCAAATTTCTTGCAAGAAAATCAATTACCATGGCTCTGAGGCCAGTTGTTGTAAATTATTTTACCAGGATCTTAGATCCACTCACAAGTATGTTGATTAACACCCTAAATATGAACTTTCTAAAACGATGAAATAAACACATATAAAGTTTAGTAAACCTTACATTGGGTGCAGCGGAATAATATGAATCCTTCCGTTCAGATCTCTAACCCTTGTATCCTTTCTGTCGCAGAGTATTATCAAGATCTGAACCTGGATCTCTTTATCTGATTCTTTAGTGCTGAAACTCCTTCTTGCTGAAACTCTTTCTTCACGATCTTCCTCACTATGATTGAGGTATCACTTGCTGTGTGTGGGCACTAGTCTAATCACTAAGTGTTTCAAAATATTAAGGAAGAAGAGAGAGAGAGAGAGAGAGAGAGAGAGAGAGAGAGAGAGAGAGAGAGAGAGAGAGAGAGAGAGAGAGAGAGAGAGAGAGAGAGAGAGAGAGAGAGAGAGAGAGAGAGAGAGAGTGGGCGACCAAGGTATAGAGAGAGAGAGGCTCAGTTTTTTCTGAATGAAAAGTGTGTTATAAAAGTGGCCGGCCATGGCAGTATGGATTATTTATAGCATTCCACTAGGGTTAGGTTTGAATTATTTGGCATTAAAAAAATGAAAATATCAGAGGATAATTCCTATAAAAGTGGCCGGCCATGGCAGTATGGATTTGGGCCTCACTTTTTGCAATTTTGCAGTTTATCACTTTGGCATCTGATTTTCTCAAAAACGCCAATTTTCTAATTCAACCATATAAATGCCAATTATAACTATTTAATAACTATAAATAATTATTAAATAATATTGTCATTTATCATATTTATTAATTGAACCATACAAAGTATCACTATTAACAAATATGCCCCTAAAACTCTTTCTTTACGATTTCGCCCTTACTTAGTGAAAAATTCACAAATAGACATAGTCTAATTTGAGAATTATAATTGAATAATCAAAACCAATTATATGAGTCTTACAAGCAATATTATCTCAACTAGTGGGGGGATCATGGGTCTATATAACCGAGCTTCTAATAAGCAGATCAAGAATTTATAACTTAAATTCACTGACTTATTAATTCTTCGTTGAATCTACGCATAGAACTTAGAATTGCACTCTCAGTATATAAAATGCTCTATATGTTCCACCATATAGAGACATTATTAGTTATCCATTGTTATAATCCTAATTTGATTAATGATCCTTTATATGAATGATCTACACTATAAAGGGATTAGATTACCGTTACACCCTACTATGTATTTTATCCTTAAAACACTTGACCCCGTATAAATGATATTTCAGCTTATGTGAAATGAGTACTCCACCATTTATTTTCGTTTGGTCAAGCTCGAAGGAGATCATCCTTTGCTTACTATTCGCCAGATAGAAGCTATAGATTCCATGTTTATGTTAGCGCTCCCACTCAATTGCACTACCGTGTTCCCAAAATGTACGTATCACCCTGACCTAAAAGTAGGCTTAACTAACAAATCAAAGAACACGTATAGCCTTTCGAGATTGAGCCTAATCATAACATGATTAAGATCATTTGATCTAGGATCAACTAGGCGATATTGACTTGAATAGATATTACGGTAAGTTTAATAAATCTAAGTCAAAGTTCAATATCGGTCCCTTCCGATGCATACTCCATGCACCCAACCTGAGCTTTACTTTAACCAATGTTCTAGAAAGAACATAGCATTTCTCCAAATGCAAGTAAACTCTTGTTGTAGATTATCATATCAGTAAAACCCTGTGTCTGATAAATCTAGGAAACTTTATTCACATAGTCATGTTTACTTTCCAAAGTGTTGACAACACAATAAACAGGATCATGTATGTGAAAAGGGTTTCAGATGAATTTATAAATCAAATAGACAAGCAATTGATAAGGTGAACCAAAACATACACAAATGAATGAAAAATACTTCTGTTTCTTTATTGATGTTGAATAAAATAGATTACATTGAAATGGAGTTTTATTTAGGGCACAAAACCCAAGAGTGGGTTCCTCCACCTTGCTATTCCTCCAGAGTACTTTGACCAAAGCTATGGTATTATTCTGAAGGACTTTATACTTTCTGTCAAGGATCTGAACTGGTTGTTCCTCATATGACATGTCTGGTTGCAGCTCAAGATTTTCATAACTAAGTACATGAGCAGGGTCTGAAATGTACTTTCTCAACATAGAGACATGGAATACGTTGTGAACTGCTGAAAGAGTTGGAGGCAAAGCTAATCGATATGCCACTTATCCAACCTTCTCGAGAATCTGAAAAGGTCCTGTAAATCTAGGGCATAACTTGCCAATTTTCCCGAAAAGCTTGATCCCTTTCATTGGAGAGACTCGTAGGAATACAAGATCCCCTACTTGAAACTCTACATTCCTGCATTTTGGATCTGCATATCTCTTTTGCCTACTTTGAGAGGTAAGCATTCTAGCTTTAATCTTCTCAATCACTTCATTAGTCCATTGTACTGACTCTGGACCTAGGTATTTCTTCTCCCCTGTCCCTGTTGGGTTTTATGCCCTAAATAAAACTCTTTACAATCTAATTAGTTATCAATATAAGAAATTTGAAGTGATTAATGTTTGCATGAATTTTACATGCTAATGGTTTAATATGTTTATTACATTTACACACAGAATCAGTTAAATCCAGATCATATGTTTATTCACAATTACAGTATCGTCAACACAGTGGAATGTGATTGTGATCATATGAATCAAAAGACTTAGTCCCTGTTTCATCAGTGTTTCGAATTTACACTAATGTGATAATCAGCGATGATGTGTACTTACACTTGGAGTAAGTGTTATGTTCTTTCCACGACATTAGTAAAGTATACTAGTTTCGAATGTATGGAGTATACATTAGACTTGACCGATATTGCAACTTAGTTAAGATATTACAAACTTACCGTTATATCTTTCCAAGTCAATATCATTAGTTGATCTTAAGATTAAAAGAATCTAAATCCTGATATGCTTAGGCTCAACTCAGGAGTGCTATTCATTGTCTTTGATTTATTAGTTAAGCCTACTTTTAGGTCAGGGTGATACGTATATTTCGGGAACATGATAGTATGATTGAGTGGGAGTGCTGAACATAAATATGGAATCTATAGCTTCTACTGGTGTATAGAAGTCAAGTGATGATTCCCTTCGAGCTTAGCAAATAGAAGTAAATGGATGAGCTCTTGTTTAAGTGACTAATTCTTAGATCACTAAAACACCATTTACAGGTAGCTAAGTGTTTTAAGGGGCAAAATACATTGAGGGGTGAGAACGGTAAAATTATCCCATCTCGATGTAGATCATCTATATAGAGGATCTTTGATCACAATAAGATTATAACAATGGTTAAATGACATAGCATATCTATATCGTGGAACATATAATATGCTCTATATAAGTCTGAGAGTGCAATTCTAAGTTCTAAGAGTGGATTCAACGAAGAATTAATAAGTAGGAATTTACTTAGTAAATTCGGTTCACTTATTGGAAGCTCAGCATATAGATCCATGGTCCCCATTCTAGTTGAGAACATACTGCTTGTAAGACTCAATAATTGATTCGTGATTAATCAATTATAATTCTAAAGATATACTATGTCTAATTTATGAATTTTCACTAAGTAGGGGCGAAATTGTAAAGAAAAGAGATTCTAGGTTTATTTGTTTATTAATAGACTTTATATGTCTAATTAATAATTAAATTAAATGGCAATATTATTTAATAATCTATTTTTGTCATTAAATAATTAGTTTTGGCATTAAAAAGGTTAGAATTGGAAAATTGGCGTTTTTGAGAAAATAGAAATAAAATTTGTGAAAACTGCAAAACCAAGTGGGGCCCATTCTTCACACCATGGCCGGACACTTTATGTGGAATTTCAAATTGATATTTTCATTATTTTAATGCCAAATAATTCCTAACATAAACCTAGTAGTTTCCTATAAATAGAAAGTGATGGCTCAGTCAAAATAACACTTTTCATTATTCTTCTGACAGAAAATTCTCTCTTCAAAAAAACTGAGCCTTCCCTTTTTTCTTCCTTGGCCGAAATCTCTCTCTCTCTCTTTTCTTCTTCTAAATTTCGAACCTTAGTGATAGAGTAAGTGCCCACACACAGCAAGTGGTAACTCAATCATAGATTTGAAGACTGTGAAGGATCAAACATAAAGAGAAGGACATTCGGGCTCAGATCTTGATAATACTCCGCGACAGAAAGGATACAAGGGTTAGAGATCTGAGTGGAAGGAGACATTAATTCCGCTGCATCAATGTAAGGTTTTCTTAACTTTATATGTGTTTATTTTATCGTTTTAGAAAGTTCATATTTAAGGTGTTAAACAACATACTTGTGAGTAGATCTAAGATCCTGTTAAAATAATTTCCAACAACTGGCCTCAGAGCCATGGTAATTGATTTGCTTGCAAGAAATTTGGACTTTAAAACGATTGTTTGTTATTTGGATGGTTTCATGTTGTTTGAATGTTATTTGATGATTGATTGATGTTTGTGAATTTTCGTGAAAAATAATTGAAATTTTGTTTCTGAAATTATTTTTATTGGGTAGTATGGAAAAAATTAAGCAAGTTACTTTTTTTCCAGAACTCAATTTCGATTTAATTTGAATTAGTTATGATTTTTTGAAGATTCGAAAAAAAAAGATAGGGATGCTGCATCACCCACGCGCGCGGACAGAGTGCATTCAGACAAGCAGCTCGCCCAGCGCCTGTCTGAAGCCCCTTACGCGCACGGAAATCCTGCACCGAGGTTTCTCAGCATGCACTCCTGTGAGCGCGCGCGGACGTGTATGCACTGCATACCGTCCGTGTAGCTCACATTCTTTTTTCGTTTTTCTTCGATTTTTCATGCTTCTTCATGGATTTAACTTCCGATTTTTTGTGTAGTTTTGTATTTAGACATTTACTATTCATATTTCAATTCTAATTATCAAAATTAAATTATTTAATATATATTTTTTTAATTTAATTCATGATATTAGTGTAATTTGAATTTGAAAATAGTAAATATCTATCTTTTTGCTTAATTATCTGTCTTATTTTTAAATTTGATTATATCTTATCTTATTTTTAAATTTAAGGTCAGATATTAATTTTTTCAATTAATTTTTTTTTAAAATTATTTGACCTTATTTAAATTTAAAATAAGATAACTATAATCATGATATTTTAAATAAATGTAAGATATTTTGCTAACTTTTAAATTTTGTTATTTTATTTATTTAAATTAAATTTAAAAATCTGAAAAAGATATTTATTTATCTTTTTTAATTTTTATTTATTAAATAACATTTAATTTTAAAAAGTAGTTAGCAAATTTTGAAATGATATTTAAGTTAGTTGAAACCTAATTTTTTAAAATTGTAGGTTTAATTTAAATATTTAATTATTATTTTTGAAATATATATATACATTTATTTTTTAATTTCAAAATAAATATTTTTTTATTAATTATTTAATTTTCGAAATTTATTTATTTAAAATTAAATAAATCCTACTTCCAACTATCCAGCTAACCTTGTTGCAGGAGTATGTGGTTTTAGCTTGTTTGTAAGTTTTTAAAACCTATTATTGCTTGATTGCAAATAGCCATGGTTAACTTGTTGACAGATCCATTGATCTGATTTTAACTCATGGCTCCCTTGGTCAAGTAAATAATTTGTAACAGGTAAAATTTACAATCTTCTTTCATCTGTGTATGACCTAGCAACATGATAGGACCCATCAAAATGTGTGCCTGTGTGAGCCTATATGTTTATTTTATTATATAGATGCATATAGGTTGTTGCTAAATAAAATGTCACACCCTGATAGATTTTATTCAGCTCCAATTAGTTTTTGGACCTATTCAATTAATAACAGTTATTTATTTTTAGGTTAAATTCCTCTCTTTTGGGCCTTGTGTGAGAGTTGGGAGCCATAGAAGTGGGTACGACAGACTGAACCCAACACCCCCTCACATGAACTACCCCAATTGTGAAGGCCCATTTTGCCTGATTTGAATAACTGTACTAGGTTAATTATATTAGTTTGACCTAATACAATTGAATTAGCAACATAATTAACTTTTAAAATATATGAAAATTTATTTTCATTTTAATATTTTAAAGTTAATTTTTTTAAGAAAAACACTTTTAGTTTTAGATATTGTTTCTAGACAAACTATTTGTATTTTTCTTGTATTTAATTAAATAAAGAATTTTAACTAACTAGATTCTTTCTGGAACTTATTTAATTAAATATTCCTATTTAAGTTATAAATTATTTATTTTAACTGATTTTTAATATCTAACTTAAATTTGAATATTTTATTTAAATTTAAAATTAAGTTGAGGAATCCTAGGCATTAGTTATTATAAATTCTTAAGATATTTTTTAAGTTAGTTTTAAACTTAAAATGGAATATTTTTCAAATTAAGTGGTTACAACTTAATTTTTGATATTTAATTAAATTTAAATTTGAAAATATTTAAGTTTTAGATTTTTTCTATACAACTTAAATTAGATATTTTTCAAATTCTTGTTGAAAAGATACTTAATCAAATAAGATATTTTCTAGATAGTTATTTCTAGACTACTTATTATTTCTAATATTTAAATAGGAAAATATTATACATTGTGAAATTAATTATTTAAATAATTAATTTTGGTACAATTTTATTTAAGTATATTTTTCCTAGTATTAAACTAGAAATTAATAATTAAGCTTTCTCTACACTTAATTATTTATTTCTTCAATTTAATACATTTAATTAAATTGAAATTTAAATATCTAAGTTGATTTTCATCATGATACTTAAATATTTTTTTTTTTTCATGACACTTAATTAAATAGAAAATTATTTTTTAAGTTGAAATTTATTTTTTTAACTTAAATTTAAATAATTTTTAAAAATATATTTTTCTTTATTTTATTAATCAATTTCGAAAATTGCATTTTAATTATGCTAGATGTTTTTGAATTTATCTTGAAAAATAGATTAAGTTGTAAATTAATTATTTATTTTAATTAATTCTTGGACCAACTTAAATCAATATTTTTTCATTTATTCACTAATTTAAAATAAATGAATTAAAATATATTATTAGAAATTGAATTAATTAGTCAAAGGAAAATCTAGAAAGGTGATATTTTTGCTTGAAGTATTTTTTCTAAGTATTTATTATTTAAGTATTTTCGAAAATTTGTATAGTTTTATACTTTACTTTTCGAATACAATAAATATATTCTTATGAAAATTTATTTTAAGTTGCTATTAATTTAAATTAATACAACTTAAATTAATTTTTCTTAATATTTATATTTAAAATTACTACTAAGATGGAAATAATTCATTTTATTTCAATCACCATCTAAGTATAATTATATAAATATTAAATTACATTCTTATTTTGAATTTTTTAATTCTAAATTTGATATTTAATGAATATATTTATTAGAATAATAAAGAAAATACATTTTAAAGAATGAGCTTTATTATTATTAAGATATTCGATCTCCATTGTTGGTTTTACACCGCGTTTGTTTTAGTGAGTAATCCTCCCTAATGGAGGAACGTTCATTAGCAATTTCGCACCGTTTAATCTCGAAAGATAAGTAGTTTGTAAGTGTTTTATATGGTATGGATCACCCTAATGGTGGCGACCATATTTGACTTGCAAATTATGAAACAATGGTAGAAGCTCATAAGATAGAATAGCCTTGACTCTCGCCTAAACGGGACAACGCTGGATTCCAATCTTGATCAAATAAAAGGTTGCTAGAATGTTTAACATTTTAGATGAGCTGACAACTCTATTCAATGGATGGTAGCTTTGACTCTCGCCTAAACGGGACACTGATATCAGTTTGTTGAAAAATATTAGAAATTATTTAGGATTGTATTTTTTTGTATTTTCTCTTATCATTCCCACATGCTATGTGCTTATAATTTCTGAATTGATTTTGTGTTAAACCATTATTGATTTCTATTTGTTGATTATTTTGTAGTATCCTGTTTAATCATGATGAATTCCATGTTATCACTGTTGACTGAAAATAAGCTAAATGGATCTAACTTTCCTAAATGGAATGAGAACATTAATATTGCTCTCATAGGAGAAAGTGCCTTGTTTGTGTTAACTGAGCCGTTTCCTGAAGTGCCGGGGGATAATGCATCCAAAGCTGTGAAAGAAAAGTATGAGTGTTGGCGGAAAGCAAATGAAAAAGCTCTATACTTTATGCTTTCCAGCATGGTTGACACCCTCAAAACTCGGTTTTCTAAAACCGAAAAGGCTGCTGAAGTAATGACGAAGTTAACTGAGCTATTCGGTAGGGCTTCTCTTCAGTCTCGCTTTGACGCGACTAAGAAGTACATCAATGCACGGATGGAACCCCATCAAAACGTGCGTGATCATGTTCTCCTCATGGCAAGTTATTTCCAAGAAGCCCAGGATCATGGTGCTAAAATGGATCATACTACTCAAGTAAGCCTTATCTTGAATAGTCTGACTCCAGCATTTCTGCCCTATACATCAAATTATGTCATGAATAAGAAGGACATAAACTTTCATGAGTTAGTCAATGACCTTCAGACTTATGAAAATTTGATTGGAGGACCCAAGAAGAAAGGGAGTAAGCCTGAAAATTCTGGGAATGGTAATGGGACGTTCAAACCTGAAGCAAATGTTGCCTTTGCTTCGAAACCCAAATCGAAGAAGAAGTGGAAGAACACCAAGAAGCATGCAAAAGCCATGAAAAACAAAAAGGCTGCTGCTTCTGGTGATGCTACACTCAAAGGAAAGTGTTTCTACTGCAATGAGAAAGGTCATTGGAAACCCCAGTGTCCTAAACTTCTTGCAAAGAAACAAGGTATTTCTATTTATAAACTTTAAGAGTTTTAGTTAATTATTATCCAATTGGATTTATGATTCTGGACTAACTTTGTTTATTTGTTTCTTCTTCTTACAGGCCAAGCTACTTGAACTCAGATGAGTTGGATCGGAAAGCTGGACCAAGGGTGAAGTCGTCCAAGATGAAGATGAAGCTCTTCTATCTATTTTTTGAATTAATTGTTTTAGATTAAAGACAATTTGGATTTAGAATTTTAGTTAGGGATATTTATCCTTGTTTTTCTCATATTGTTGCAATACTTTTTTTTATTATTATTAATAAAGTTTATTTTATTTTCAAATTCAAACCAACTGCAATTTATGAAATTGAGCTTCATTTACTTTATCTTAATCAACAATTACCACATTATATTTATATGTTTGTATGTGTAAGTATTTTTATTATTAATGCAAATTCTATAATATTTACAACTCTTCATAGAGTTATATTAAATAAACACTAGAAATTAATTCTATGTTTATTAATAATTGTTAATTCTAATACAATTATTAAGAATTTGTTTAATAAAAGGATCTTTTGATCTGATAGGGGTGGAGAAAAGTTAAGAAAACTATGCAGTTCAACGATCTTTTATATTTAATGAACTCTAGATAGTATTCAACTCCACATAAACTCTATTACACTTAGAGAATCATGACATTTACAACCTTTAGGGGTGGATCATAATCTCTATATACTTAGGGGTGGAGTTTATCCACAATACCCTATGTAACACATATTTTCTTTAAACATGGAAGTAATATAATGACTTAGCTATTATCAATATAAATCCTTCATCTTGATTGTATGTTCCAATCTAGTTTTACTGTTGTAGTAAAAATTTGATACCTATAAAAGTTCTTTGATAAAGTTTCACACTACCTTAATTGAGTGGGAGAATTTGAAAATTCTATACCCATCTTCATCAGGTTGATACTTGTGATAGGTACTTAAGAACACTACTGAAAAACAAATCTAACCATTCACATGGATAGGTATAACTTATCAGAATTATGAGAATAAGATAAAGAACTCTAGTTCAGTCTATTCGAATGACTTGAACCAAGAATTCTTAATCCTCATAAAATTTTATGGTATCTTAATTTTGATTACTTAATCTCTGGCATGTATTTTTCACTTCAAATACTAGTCTGCTATGTTGAGGACTTAGTCTTAACTTAAAGATTCAAACTAATACAAAAGTCACAACTAGATAACTCTCCAAACAATAAAGAGGTTAAAAGTATTATTTAACCAGACATCTGCTATTGAGTGGGAGCTATCTGAGATGTAATCAAATAAGGAGCATTAGAAGATATTCAAGAAAGGTTTATGAAAAGTGATCTATATGTTAGATATTAAGGAACTGTATATCAGTCATCCTTGTATCTCACCAACTCATTCGAAATTATGAGATGGTGCTTACTTTGGGGGTGGAGGAGTTATTCTATAATAATTCAAGCTCTACCAGAGAAGAATTATAACCTTGTAAATTCGAAATTACCAGAAAGTTATATTACTGAAGAAAAGTTTACACTGTATTATCTCAATTTCATATTTTAAAATATGAGAGATATGTCTTCTGTTTATTCAGATGTACTTTAAAACAGTAAAGATTTCAGTATCCCTTGATGAGTAAAGCATATAGTAAAGGATGTTTCATAAATGTATTTATGAACTAGTTTCCAGAAGTTTGGGTGGATTCAAATATACTACACTTGATCTGAAGATCAAGATATCAGATTGACTTATTTGCACACTTTGTTTTATATTAGTGCAAGTGGGAGTTTGTTGGGTTTTATGCCCTAAATAAAACTCTTTACAATCTGATTAGTTATCAATATAAGAAATTTGAAGTGATTTATGTTTGCATGAATTTTACATGCTAATGGTTTAATATGTTTATTACATTTACACACAGAATCAGTTAAATCCAGATCATATGTTTATTCACAATTAGAGTATCGTCAACACAGTGGAATGTGATTGTGATCATATGAATCAAAAGACTTAGTCCCTATTTCATCAGTGTTTTGGATTTACACTAATGTGATAATCAGCGATGATGTGTACTTACACTTGGAGTAAGTGTTATGTTCTTTCCAGGACATTAGTAAAGTATACTAATTTTGAATGTATGGAGTATACATTGGACTGGACCGATATTGCAACTTAGTTAAGATATTACAAACTTACCGTTATATCTTTCCAAGTCAATATCAGTAGTTGATCTTAAGATTAAAAGAATCTAAATCCTGATATGCTTAGGCTCAACTCAGGAGTGCTATTCATGTTCTTTGATTTATTAGTTAAGCCTACTTTTAGGTCAGGGTGATACGTATATTTTGGGAACATGATAGTATGATTGAGTGGGAGTGCTGAACATAAATATGGAATCTATAGCTTCTACTGGTGTATAGAAGGCAAGTGATGATTCCCTTCGAGCTTAGCAAATAGAAGCAAATGGATGAGCTCTTGTTTAAGTGGCTAATTCTTACATCACGAAAACACCATTTACAGGTAGCTAAGTGTTTTAAGGGGCAAAATACATTGAGGGGTGAGAACGGTAAAATTATCCCATCTCGATGTAGATCATCTATATAGAGGATCTTTGATCACAATAAGATTATAACAATGGTTAAATGAGATAGCATATCTATATCGTGGAACATATAATATGCTCTGTATAAGTCTGAGAGTGCAATTTTAAGTTCTAAGAGTGGATTCAACGAAGAATTAATAAGTAGGAATTTACTTAGTAAATTCGGTTCACTTATTGGAAGCTCAGCATATAGATCCATGGTCCCCATTCTAGTTGAGAACATACTGCTTGTAAGACTCAATAATTGATTCGTGATTAATCAATTATAATTCTAAAGATAGACTATGTCTAATTTATGAATTTTCACTAAGCAGGGGCGAAATTGTAAAGAAAAGAGATTCTAGGTTTATTTGTTTATTAATAGACTTTATATGTCTAATTAATAACTAAATTAAATGGAAATATTATTTAATAATCTATTTTAGTTATTAAATAATTAGTTTTGACATTTAAAAGGTTAGAATGGGAAAATTGGCGTTTTTGAGAAAATAGAAATAAAATTTGTGAAAACTGCAAAACCAAGTGGGGCCCATTCTTCACACCATGGCCGGCCACTTTATGTGGAATTTCAAATTGATATTTTCATTATTTTAATGCCAAATAATTCCTAACCTAAACCTAGTAGTTGCCTATAAATAGAAAGTGATGGCTCACTCAAAATAACACTTTTCATTATTCTTCTGACAGAAAATTCTCTCTTCAGAAAAACTGAGCCTTCCGTTTTCTCTTCCTTGGCCGAAATCTCTCTCTCTTTTCTTCTTCTAAATTTCGAACCTTAGTGATAGAGTAAGTGCCCACACACAGCAAGTGGTAACTCAATCATAGATTGGAAGACTGTGAAGGATCAAACATAAAGAGAAGGACATTCGGGCTCAGATCTTGATAATACTCTGCGACAGAATGGATACAAGGGTTAGAGATCTGAGTGGAAGGAGACATTAATTTCGCTGCATCAATGTAAGGTTTTCTTAACTTTATATGTGTTTATTTTATCGTTTTAGAAAGTTCATATTTAGGGTGTTAAACAACATACTTGTGAGTAGATCTAAGATCCTGGTAAAATAATTTCCAACAGTCTCATCCCAGTGAATGGGAGATCTACATTTTCTGCCATATAACAGTTCATAGGGATCCATCCTTATCGTACTTTGATCTATTATTGTAAGAAAACTCTATCAACGGTAGGTACTTACTCAAGGAGCCCTCGAAATCCATAACACAGCCTCGTAACATATCTTCCAGTATCTAAATCGTCCTTTCGGACTGTCCATCCGTCTGAGGATGAAAAGCTGTACTGAACTTTAGTTTGGTACCCATAGCCCGTTGCAAACTCTGCCAGAATTTAGAGGTAAACTTCGGATCCCAATCCGAAACTATGGACTTTGGTACACCATGTAATCTTACTATCTCTTTAACATACAAGTCTGCATATTGATCCACTGAGAAGGTTGTTTTAACTGGTAGAAAATTAGCAGACTTCGTGAATCGATCTACCACAACCCAAATTGAATCAAATAAACCCGTGGTTCTAGGTAACCTAACCACAAAGTCCATTGTGATTTCTTCCCACTTCCACTAAGGTAGGGTTAAAGGCTGCAACAGCCCTGCCGGTCTCTGATGTTCAGCCTTGATTTTCTGACAGGTTAGGCATCTCGATACGAATTCTACCACATTCTTCTTCATTCTGCTCCACCAGAAGTAGGGTTAAGATCCTGATACATCTTGGTGGTGCCGGGATACAGGGAATATGGAGTGGTATGAGCCTCTTCGAGAATTTCGTTTCTAAGTTCTGCACAACTTGGAACACAAACCCTGGTCTTGAACAACATCATCCCATTTTCCGACACTGTAAAAACTTTGGCTTGACCAGCTGAAACCTCTTCTCTAATATTCACCAATTCAGGATCAGTTAACTGAGCAGCTTTAATTCATTCTAACAGATCAGATTGCAGCGTCAAGATACAAAGTTTTCCTACAACAAACTCAATGCATGATCTGACCATATCCTCTGCTAATTGAGGTGAAATCTAAACCATACTAGCTACTTGCCCGGGACCCTTCCTGCTCAGGGCATCAACCACTACATTGGCTTTCCCAGGATGGTAAAGGATCTCACAATCATAATCCTTAACCAACTCTAACCAACACCTCTGTCTCATATTCAAATCTTTCTAAGTAAAGCAATATTTGAGACTTTTATGGTCAGTATAAATTTCACATCTCTCCCCGTAGAGATAATATCGCCAAATCTTTAAAGAAAACACTACAGCGGCAAGTTCTAGGTCATGAGTCGGGTACCGCTATTCATAATCTATCAACTGATGGGAGGCATAGGCAATAACCCGATCAGCCTGCATCAGTACACACCCCAGACCCTGTCTGGATGTATCACAATAAACTACAAACTTCTCTTTATCAGAAGGTAGGGCTAACACTGGAGCTATCATTAGTCTCTGTTTCAAGTCCTAAAAGCTTGCTTTGCACTTATCCGTCCATACAAAATGCTGATTATTTTTAGTGAGCTCGGTTAAGGGTGTTGAAATTTTAGAGAACCCTTCTACAAACCGACGATAATAACCAGCCAGACCCAAGAAGCTTCTAACTTATGTCACTGTTTTCGGTTTTGGCCAATCCCTCACGGATTCTATCTTTCCTGGATCCACCTTGATCCCATCTTTGCTAAAAAAGTGCCCAAGGAAGGACACATGAGATAGCCAAAATTCGCACTTCTTGAACTTGGCATATAACTTACGTTCTCAAAGTCGTTGCAGAACAATCCGGAGAAGTTGCTCATGCTCCTCTTCTGACTGAGAGTACACAAGGATGTCGTCGATAAATACAATAACACAAATATCGAGGAAATCCTTGAATACCCTATTCATCAGATCCATGAAAGCGGCGGGAGCATTGGTCAGTCCAAAAGAGATAACCAGAAATTCATAATGTCCATACCTAGTGCGGAAAGCTGTCTTTGGGATGTCCTCCTCTCGAATTCTCAACTGATGATAGCCCGATCGAAGATCAATCTTTGAAAAGACAATCTTCCCTCAAATTTGGTCAAAAAGATCGTCGATCCTAGGTAAAGGATATTTATTCTTGATTTTTAGCTTATTCAATTCCCGGTAGTCAATGCACATCTGCAAAGACCCATCCTTCTTCTTAACAAACAATACTGGAGCTCCCCAGGGTGACACACTGGGCCGAGAAAACCCTATGTCAAGCAACCCCTGAAGTTGAATTTTCAATTCCTTAAGTTCTGCTGGAGCCATTCTATAAAGGGCTTTAGAAACCGGTTCCGCTCCAGGTGCCAAACCAATGACAAAATCAATTTATCTCTGAGGTGGTAAACTCAGAAGTTCATCAGGAAAAACATCTAGAAATTCCCGAACCACCTTGATGTCTTCTGGCCGAACAGAGTCAGGCCAAGTGGTATCTAATACCACGGCAAAAAACCCTAGACATCCCTCTCGCAACAATTCCCTGGCTGTTAGTACTGAAATTATCGGGATCCGAGATCCCTGAACCGAACCGACAAAGACAAACGGTTCTTCGCCTTCTGGTTGGAAGATTACCATCTTCCTCTTACAATCAGTACTGGCTGAGTACTTGGACAAGAAATCCATTCCCAGTATAATATCCAAATCCACTAAATTTATTTTTATTAAATCAACACTTAACTCTCTATCCTCTATTCTAATCGGCATAGACCTAACCACCTTTTGGATATGACTAATTCTCCGCCAAGCAATAAGGTTTCAAACCCTGTTTCATAGTGTTGGGTTTTATGCCCTAAATAAAACTCTTTACTATCTGATTAGTTATCAATATAAGAAATTTGAAGTGATTGATGTTTGCATGAATTTTACATGCTAATGGTTTAATATGTTTAATATGTTTATTACATTCATACACACAAAATCAGTTAAATCCAGATCATATGTTTATTCACAATTACAGTATCGTCAACACAGTGGAATGTGATTGTGATCATATGAATCAAAAGTTTTGGTCCCTGTTTCATCAGTGTTATTGGATTTACACTAATGTGATAATCAGCGATGATGTATACTTACACTTGGAGTAAGTGTTATGTTCTTTCCAGGACATTAGTAAAGTATACTAGTTTCGAATGTATAGAGTATACATTGGACTGGACCGATATTGCAACTAAGTTAAGATATTATAAACTTACCGTTATACATATCTTTCCAAGTCAATATTAGTAGTTGATCTTAATATTAAAAGAATCCAAATCCTGATATGCTTAAGCTCAACTCAGGAGTGCTATTCATGTTCTTTGATTTATTAGTTAAGCCTACTTTTGGGTCAGGGTGATACATATATTTTGGGAACATGATAGTATGATTGAGTGGGAGTGCTGAACATAAATATGGAATCTATAGCTTCTACTGGTGTATAGAAGTCAAGTGATGATTCCCTTCTAGCTTAGCAAATAGAAGTAAATGGATGAGCTCTTGTTTAACTGACTAATTATTAGATCACTAAACACCATTTACAGGTAGCTAAGTGTTTTAAGGGGCAAAATACATTGAGGGGTGAGAACGGTAAAGAAATCCCATCTCGATGTAAATCATCTATATAGAGGATCTTTAAATCACAATAAGATTATAACAATGGTTAAATGAGATAGTATATTGATATCGTGGAACATACAATATGCTCTATATAAGTCTGAGAGTGCAATTCTAAGTTCTAAGACTGGATTCAACGAAGAATTAATAAGTAGGAATTTACTTGGTAAATTTGGTTCACTTATTGGAAGCTCAGCATATAGATCCCTTGTCCCCAATCTAGTTGAGAACATTCTGCTTGTAAGACTCATTAATTGATTCGTGATTGATCAATTATAATTCTAAAGTTAGACTATGTCTAATTTTATGAATTTTCACTAAGCAGGGGTGAAATTGTAAAGAAAAGAGATTCTAGGTTTATTTATTTATTAATGGACTTTATATGTCTAATTAATAATTAAATTAAATGACAATATTATTTAATAATCTATTTTAGTTATTAAATAATTAGTTTTGGCATTTAAAAGGTTAGAATTGGAAAATTGGCGTTTTTGAGAAAATAGAGATAAAATTTGATAAAACTGCAAAATCAAGTGAGGCCCAATATTACACCATGGCCGGCCACTTAATGTGGGATTTCAAATTAATATTTTCATTATTTTAATGCCAAATAATTCCTAACCTAAACCTAGTAGTTGCCTATAAATAGAAAGTGATGGCTCAGGTCACATAACATGCTTTCATTAGTAATCTGACAGAAATTTCTCTCTTCAGAAAAACTGAGCCTTCCCCACTTTCTATACCTGGCCGAAACCCTCTCTCCTCTTTTCTCCTTCATCTATTTCGACCCTAGTGAAAGAGTAAGTGCCCACACACAGCAAGCAGTAACTCAATCATAGATTGGAAGACTGTGAAGGATCAAACTTGAAGAAGAAGGACATTCGGGCTCAGATCTTGATTATACTCTGCTACAGAAAGGATTCAAGGGTTAGAGATCTGAGTGGAAGGAGACATTAATTCCGCTGCATCAATGTAAGGTTTTCTTAATTTTATATGTGTTTAATTTATCGTTTTAGAAAGTTCATATTTAGGGTGTTTAAACAACATACTTGTGAGTAGATCTAAGATCCTGGTAAAATATATTCCAACACATAGCTATGATGCGATCTATCCAATTTACTAAAAATTCTGACCGCCACATAGGAATGAGTGGCCCCAGAGTCAAACAACACAGATAAATAAGAGTTATTAACCGAGAGCTGACCTGTTACAACTGAGGGGCTGGCTTCTGCATCAACCTGAGTTATCGTGAACACCCTTGCTGGAGTGGGTTTCACTGTAGTCTTCGGTGCTTCAGTCTTGAGTTGGGGACAGTCCCTCTTGTAATGCCCTGACATACCACACTGAAAGCACCCCTTCCCTTTACACTCCCCCATATGATGCTTTTTACAACTGGGGCACTCTGGGTAAGTGTATCGGGTTTCGGTGCCCCTCTGGCGATTTCCTCGACCCTGTTTCCCTTGAAACCTCTTGTTTCGACCCCAGCCACTAGTTGCAGTAGATGCCTTTCTTTTCTAATTAGTGGCCGAGCCACTACCTGCCCTGCTAAAGCCTAATGTAGGAGGGGTAGGAGCCCCACCAACAATCGGAGTCCCACGAGACTCTAAGGTGCACTCCACTGCGCCCTCAGCTCGCAGTGCCTTATCAACCATTTCAGCATAGGTGGTACTGTCGTCAGTAGTGATCATCAAGTCGTGTCTAATCTTTGCATTCAACCCATCCAGGTACTTTTCTTTCTTACTAAAATCGGTTGGTACAACTCCCGAGGCCAACCTTGCCAAGCGATCAAATTGAGTCGTGTATTCAGTAACACTCATGTTTTCTTTCTGAGTCAACTGGGTGAATTCTTTTATTTTAGCACTTCTCACTGCCTCATTGTAATACTTGGCATTAAACAGTTCCTGAAAATTTTCCCAGGTCATTGTTGTAACATCGTGAATCATGGACACCATGTCCTACCAAACCAGAGCGTCTTCTTGAAATTGGAAATGGCACAGGCCACCCTATCATTACAGGTGACGCCCATAAAATTCAAGATTCTAGTAATCACTATTAGCCATTGCTCAGCTTTCATGACATCGGGACCTCCCAGGAAAACTGGAGGTGCTTGCTTACGGAACCTTTCATACAGGGGTTCCATCTGGTTCATTGTAACCACAGGTTTGGCCTGCACAGCAAGGGCCGGTGCCACTGGTATTACTGGAGCAGGAACTGCAGAAGCACCCTGCTGTCTCAACCGCCTAATCTCCTCATCTTGTTCATTAATTCTGGCTTGCATTCTTGCAAACCGATTTTCCCAATCATGGGCAGCTTGTGGCGGGTTAACATCACACCGGCCACGTGCCCTGCCTCTGAGACCTCTACCATGGCCACAGATATTTAGGGGAATCTTAGTTCCCTGACCACTACTAGATCCAACCGAATTACCCTGGCTCTTGGTGTTTCGCCTGTCGTCCATACTAATTAGAACAGCCTGTGTAACCAAGAGCTAGTCTGGTCAGATCGTGATCAAAGAACAACTTACTAATGCCGCTTATTTGGAAATTAAAACATGCACCTATTCTAATATCATGCTACTAACATGCTTCCTAATAGGATTTTCTTAAATCATACTATAAAAATAAACTACTAAAGCAATAAAAGCTTACTAAACCGTGAAACGAGCTGACTATTGATGATGATTGTACATGTCGTGACGATCTTCGGAAGACAACCTGGCAGCTCAAATACCAAATTGTAACACCCTAACTAATATTGGCGTGTTAGCGTGATTTTAAACGTACTGTGCAGCTCATTGCTAATCAACGAGGTTAACGAAAAACGTGATTAATTAAAATTTGCTTAATTAAAAGAAAAATTAAAGTATTACATATATACAATCTCGAGATCCCGTTTACAAAATACATTTTTAAAAGTTTGCTATACACATAAACAAAAGTTTGTCGCCAAGCGACTATACAGCAAAAGCCTCGATGTCCCAAAGATCATACGGTCCAGGCCTAACCGCCTCGACATGTACAATCTTCACCTGCTCGCTCTCACGGATCCTCAGCTTTACCCTTGCCCTTACCTACACATGGAAATAGCACTGTGAGTCAACAGACTCAGCAAGAAAAGCATAACATAAAACATACTGATATCTCGGGTTATAACCTGGCGCCCATACACCCAATCATAACCCTAATCCCCGTGTCCCACATGGTACTGAGTCTAGAACGTTCATACAACAATACTATCAACCATAATGTCAACCTATACTCAATATGCTAGTCATACTCTAGCCATATTGTGTGACAACATCGATCAGTATTTAAGCCAAAATACATTTATCAGTAATCAGTACAACTCTAAGTGTACTATTACTGCTATCAATGTAATCTAACAGGCATAAATAATATGTATGCTAAACATGTAATAACATATGCATGACATTATACTAATCTTACCTCAATTCCGAATTCAGGTGTCCCGGTCAACCTGAGTGGAATAACTACTTGGCGAATTATAGGCTCCTAAATCACATTGATAACAACACAAATAAGTGACTCGCTAAATCACCACCAGAACTTAGGTTTTAAACCAAAAACCTATCTACCGCAACTTAATATGGCAATACCCTAAACTAGCAAGGAATCAACCAATCAAAAACCTAAAATTAGAATGAATCAACGAGCTGAATTTTTTAGGGAACCCTACTGCAAAATACGGGTAACTGGTTTTACCCAAAAAACCCAAAACAATCCAAGCCCTAACCAAATTGATTCCAAACTTAACCAAACTCTCTAGACCTGCATATTATACCCCAATAAACTATTTCCAAGCAATAAAACAGTTACCCAAGCTCAAAATCCAAAATTACCATTAATGCTCCACGTTTGAGTTCTAAAACTCAAAGCTTGGTCAAATCTACTAACATCCACTAAATCAAGCTTAAAATAACATAAAACAACATATTTAAACTTCAGAACACACTCACAAACAACAACAGCGACAACAGTAGCAAAAACCCCTATTCTTCATGCAAAATCTATTTCTTAAAACTTAAGAAAATATGAGTAGGAGTTTAAAAGACTATACCTTAGCTTGAGATCACTAATAACCAGCTGAGATTCAAAGGAAAAACTGAAGAAATACCAACCCTAGCAGCCCTAGGAATTTCGAGAGAGAGAGAGAGAGTTGAAAGAGAAGAGTTTTCTAGTTTTTTCCAATTTTTCTTATTTTTGAAAAATGAATGAAATAAAAAATGGTTTTATTAAATCATTCTCAGCCAAAAACATTAATAAAAATTGATTGTATTTATTTAATTAAATTCACATAAAGACAAAAGCTTATAGAGAAAAATGACCATTTTGCCCCTCCCACACTAAAAGGGCTAAAAGGCACTAGGGGTATTTTGGGAAATTCTAAAATCCCGACTATTCCTGAAATTCCTAATGTCTAACTATATTGTCCCGCTATACTAAAATACTAGGATGTGATTCTAATAGCCAAACACCGTGTTCCAATATTACCGGACACAAAACATGCAAAATTATGAAATTTCTATAAATGATATAAAAATGAATTCTAAATTCAAATAAATCATCATAAATTAATAATTCACAATTAATAAATAATTTCTATAATTAAATCCTAATTATTTGCTAATTTTTAAATAAGCGGTCTTTACATGAACATAGGTCATTTACAGAGTATCTAAGAGAATCAGGCATAGTCTATAGAAAACCTTGTCCTACTACTCATTAACAAAATGGTCTAGCTCAGAGAAAGCATAGACACATAGTTGAAAATGGTCTAACACTTCTTGCTCAAGCTAATCAACCTTTAAAATTCTGGGATGAAGCTTTTTAGGACATCTGTTTACATTCATAATTGACTTCTCACCCATGTGCTTTCCCTAAAGTCTCCCATCAAAGTATTGTTTAGCATTACTCCAAATTACACCAAACTCAAAGTTTTTGGTTGCATCTGTTTTCCCAACATCAAACCCTACAACAAGCATAAGCTTGAGTTCAGGTCTTTTCCCTGCACTTCCATTGGGTACAAAAGGCTATAAGTGTCTTGGACCTCTGGTAGATTATGCATGTTGAGAAATGTCATATTTGATGAGTCCACATTTCCCAATCACACTACAGATACATCACTATCTCCATCTCAGTCATCTGTGTCAAATACATCTAGTAAAATTCCAACTGTCAGTTGCGCTGACACTGTTGAATTTTTGTTCCCACATGACACTACCAATCATCCCCATGTTACTATTTGTACTAACTTTTCTGTTTATGAGATTAGTGAAGAACAATTTTTACAGGATCCAAGTTTTGATGCTTCTCCAAGGATTCATGCTCCTCCTATAGCTGTGATTTCTCATGAATCTCAACTACCAGTGTTATCTTTAGGTCCTGTCCCCATCTCATCCACTGGCCAAGTCACTAAATCAATACAAACCAATTTTTGTCATGCAGCATCACCTGCTGCTGTAGCATCACCTACTGCTTTCTCCACACCAGTTGTTACTTCTGGATTACCCTCCCAGCTACCATCCAAGGTATCGACACCTCTCATACCTACTTCTGGTAATACACACAACATGCGAACTCGTGGAAAAAGTGGCATCAGAAAGCCTAAAGCCTATCTAGCTACTCAAGTTCCCACATCCCTACAACAAGGCCTTCAACATATACAATGGAACAAAGCTATGGCTGAGGAAATACTTGCCTTAAAAAGGAACAAAGCACATTCCCTTGTCAAACTACCTCCTGGTAGGACTGCCATTGGATGTAAATAGGTATACAGAATTAAAGAAAACTCTGATGGCAATGTCATTAAGTTCAAAGCCAGATTAGTTGCCAAAGGTTTCCGTCAGCAACCTGGCTTTGACTACACAGAAACCTTTAGCTCTATTGTCAAGCATGTCACCATCAGAGTTATTCTTACTCTTGCTTTATCTAAAGACTAGGATATCAAACAAGTGGATGTTAATAATGCATTTTTAAATGGTGAATTGTGAGAACAAGTTTATATGTTGCAGCCTCCTGGTTTTGAACAACCTAGTTCACCAGATCTTGTATGCAAGCTACATAAAACCTTATATGGTTTGAAGCAAGCCCCTTGAGCATGGTTTGAGAAGCTTCATCATTGTCTGCTGTCATTGGGGTTCGTTTCCTCAAATTTTGACCACATGCTTTTCATTAGGCACACCCCTCTTTCAATGACAGTCATTTTGGTGTATGTTGATGATATTATCATCACAAGCAGTGACCCCAAACTCATTTCCCATTATACATTTACTCTGAATGCCAAGTTTTCTCTGAAAGATTTGGGGCCTCTTCATTTCTTTCTTGGCATTGAGGTGACAACTAAATCAACAAGTCCTCATTTGTCTCAAACTAAATATGTTCGAGATCTTCTCCACAAAGCTGACATGACTGAAGCCAAACTATTCAATACCCCAATGATCAGTGGTCTCAAACTCTCAGCTTTTGGGTCAACCTGTTGATAATCCTCAGCAATATAGATCCATAGTTGGAGCTTTACAGTACCTAGTCATCACCAGACCTGAAATCTCATTCAGAGTCAACAAAGTATGCCAATTCACGGCTAATCCTCTCCAATCTCACTGGCTTGTTGTTAAGAGAATCCTCAGATACCTAAGTGGCACCATGGACTATGGCATTCATCTTAGAAAACTAGAAACTTATGAGCTCACAGCATTCTATGATGCAGATTGGGCTACATAAACAGATGACAGGCGCCCTACTTCTGGCTATGCAATCTTTTTTAGCCGATTGAGTGGGAGCGCTGATCATTGATATGGAAACTATAACTTTTATAAGTATTTAGAAATGAAACGATGATCTTCTTCGAGCTTGGCTGGATAGAGATAAATGATTGAGGCCTCATTTCAGTAATTATATTAGTTTACTGAAGTATCATTTATAGGTCGCTAAGTGTTTTAAGGATAAAATACATTGAAGGTGTAGATCATCTATAGAGGATCTTTGACTATTAGGATTGTAACAATAGATAATCATAACGTATCTATATCGTGGTATAGGTAGAGCGTTGCATATAATTGAGAGTGTTATTCTATTCAAAATCTATAGTGGCGCAAGGCGGAATTAATAAGTTGAGAATTTACTTGGTGAGTTGTAGATCTACTTATTGAAAGTTCAGTTATATAGGCCCATGGTCCCCTTACTAGTTTAGATAATACTGCTTGCAGACTCAGTTAATTGATTTTGATTAATCAATTATAATTCTAAAATTAGACTGCGTCTTATTTAAGAATTTTCACTAACCAAGGGTTTAATTGTGAAGAAAAGAGATTTTTTGGGTCAATTTGTTAATTAAGAGACTTTTCATGGTCTAATTAATAAATTATATAAATAGAAATTTTATTTAGTAATTAATTATAATTATTAAATAATAGTTTTGACATTTATAGGATTGAATTGGAAAATATGGTATTATTAAAAAAAAGAATAAGTGGTTGAAATAAAGTGGTAAAATTGTAACTAGAGATTGGTCCTATTATTGTGTACGACCATTAAGTATTTTCGCCCAATATTTTATTCTTATACTATAAAAGCAACATGATGCTCTCATCTCATCCCCTTGACAATTTGTCAACTAATGTCAACTTGACTATTCATTCAACCTAGTTGAGAGAGTTCCTTCCATAGTGATTTCACATTGTTTATTGTTCTTCACATTCGAACCTTGAGTGATAGAGTGTCATGCCCACACATAGCAAGTCAAGTACTCAATCAGTAGTAAGACAGTGGTAGCCAAACCCAAAGGAGAGAAAGAGATCCAGGTTCAGATCTTGATAATGCTTTGCTAAAGAAAGGAATCAAGGGCTAGAGATCTTGAACGGAAGGAGTCATATTATTTTTCTACAATCAATGTAAGGTTTTCTTAAACCCTTATGTGTTTATTTTCATTGTTTTAGAGAATTCATATTTAAGATGTTAATGAAACATACAGTAAATCTAGATCTTGGTAAAATATTCCCATCAACTGGCCTTAGAGCCATGGTAATGATTTACTTTCATGAAATATGGATTTAAAACGATGAATATTGCTTATGTGTTAATTTGGATGTGTTCATGTTGGTTTATGTGTTACTTGATGAATGTATGCGAATTACAAAATTTTTTCATGAAAATATTTTATTTGGATTCCTTGTGAAAAATTAAGAAATTTTAGTTTTTATGGAACTCAATTCCGATAAAGATTAAAAAGTTATGAAGGTTTGAAAATCGGGTGTTAATGGTGTCGAGATGGTGCTCACGCGCACCAGGTACTCAAACAAGAACCCTTGTCCACGCGCGGAGCTCAGACAAATTTTGTCAGAAGTGCACCCCCTCAAACACGTCTTGCTCGCCCATGTGATACTACTGCGTCGCACGTCCTGAGGCTGCAAGTGACCGAGAACTCTCGGCCATACACCCTGCAGCACCCCTCTCCCGTGCGCGGAATGGGCTGCTTGCAGCCTGTTTCGTGGGCAGCTGGGAGATATGCACCAAAATTCAATTTTTTGGGTTTTTTCCCCAAATTTCAATTTTTTTTTTTCAATTTTCAAACCCTAATTTCAAAATAAAATATTATTTTTAATATATCTAAACTTAAAATATCAATTTTAAATTAATAATATTTAATTTTGGCGAATTAGGATTTTTTTTTTCTCCCCGAACTTTAACATGTACCAAATCATGCCCCCTGAACTTTTTTTGCTGTTAAAAATTCCCCCTGAACTATTGAGATTGTTAGATTTAAGGACTTTTGTCTAATTTTAGTAAAAAAATTCTAACATGGATGAAAGTTCAGGGGGCATGATTTAGTACATATTAAAGTTTGAGGGGCATAATTTGGTAGATATCAAAGTCTGGGGAGCATGGTTTAGTACATAAATAATCACTAAATTAGTAAAATTGAATGAAATTCACAACTCTTTCAGATGTATACTCCAAGCCAAACAAACCCTGCTCCACTCAAGAATCAATTGTATATTATTTTGATAGTGGATGTTCAAAGCATATGACAGGTGATGCTAGTTTACTCACTAGTTTCAAATCTTTGAAATGTGGTGTTGTAACCTTTGGTAATGGTATGATTGACACTATTCTTGGAAAGGGTACCCTCAATGTTGTTGGATTACCAAAATTAGAAAATGTTCTGCTTGTTGAAGGACTGAAAGCTAATCTAATTAGCATAAGTCAAATTTGTGATCAAGGGGGCATATCTTTCGATTTTTGAGCAGTTTTTCTTTAATTTTTTCTTTTATGGAAACATGTGTTTATTGCATTTTATTGTGTTTCATTTCATTATTTTTATTTGTGTATTTTTGGAAACTTGTGTTTTTAAAATAATCATTTTGTTGGTTTCTTTTTTGGTAGTATTTTCGAATAAGGCATTGATTGTGGGTTAGTGTATTGTTTCTTATTTTTTCAGATTTTGTGGGGTTAAGTTGGTTTTTTCTTTTCCCATCTTTGGTAACCTTTGACCAAAAATTGAAAAATCTTTGTGTTTCCTTTTTTATCCACATGTGGTGCTCAAGATAAGAAGGTAAAAGTTTCTTTTTCTTCTTTTTTTAAGATTTTGTGGGTATTGATTTCTATTTGCTATTTATACCTAACTATCCTCATCTCTCTTCCCTTGACAATATCCTCAACAACTTTCTTCACTTTCTCACTCTCTCATTCTTCTTGTTTTCGTGAGTGTGAATGATCTTCTAATAGGGGAGAAGTTGCTTTACTTTTGTTATTGGCTTCTTTAATAGACAAAAAGAGGGAGAAGTGTTTATATACATTGTTGTCAACTACTCAGGAGGAGGAGTTGTGTTTAACTAAGGGGAGTTGGTTGCTTTGTTTGTGATTTGTGCACTTTTCCATTTAAGAAGTTACTTTATTTGTGGTTTGTGAACTTTTCCGTTTAAAAAGTTATTTTGTTTGTGGTTTATAAACTTTTCCGTTTATAAAGTTATTTTGTTTTATGTGTTAGAGTACTTTCATGCAGGGGAAGTATTTTCTATACTGTTTCGTTTTTGTTTCTAACACTCGATGTAGGTTTTCTCCAAATAAAATATTTTGTCAATCAAAATGCCAAAGGGGGAGATTGTTAATTCCATTTTTGGCATATTTAATTGATAAAAATATTTTATTATTTATTATTAATTTCAGCTGGAGTATTTAAATTGGTGTCTATATTTTGTGTATCTAAATTTTGAAGGAAAGTTGTCTAGCTTTTCTAGTTTTGGAAAATAAGGTAAAAAGGGTAAGTTTTGTTACTCATTTCTTTTTTACCTAACCAGCTGTTATACTCTGATCTTGTGTGAGTTCCCATTTTGTTAAATCAGATTTCTTGAAGAGAAAACTGGAGCTAAACTTTCTTTTTATATAAAAAGAAAGTTACACTTACTGGCCACGATTCTGTAGGTACAGAAATAGAAATTCCTGGGCTGATTGAAGAATTAGTTTAGGGAAGTTTCTAGTGGACTGGGGTCTTGTTCAAACTGTGTGCAAGCTGTTAATAAGATGTATATTGATTATAAATACACCTTATAGTAGCTAGGTTTAGTATCTCTTTCATTGACTTTGACTTGTATTCATATCTTACGGAAAGAGTGTCTTTGTTTTGTAGAGAAGAGCTTGTTCGACTCTTACTCTATTTATTTGTATTTTGTATTGTCTTGAGTCTGTATTCAAGTCTACAAAAAAGAAGAACATCAGTGCTACCTTTGGG
This sequence comes from Cannabis sativa, assembly GCF_029168945.1. NCBI lineage: Eukaryota > Viridiplantae > Streptophyta > Magnoliopsida > Rosales > Cannabaceae > Cannabis > Cannabis sativa. Next base: position 48,627,540 of record NC_083609.1, on the reverse strand, counting down.
AGAAGGTTTTACAAAGCTTTCGGGAGATTGATTTTGATCAAGTCTTGCATCAGGAGGAAGTAAGCACTCTTCAAGGAGATCGAAGGGAGTTCGGGCTCTTGAAATTTCAAAAAGGTTCGGTTAGAAGGTGGAATACATTAAGCTTGCGGCATGTAATAAGAGGGAGTCTATTTATGCATAAGTCAATTATTTTGTATTTTTGAGACCTATCTAATGAATCTTATCTCTGAGCATGGCCTCGTGGACTAGTAACAATCTGAAAGGATTGTTAAAACCATGTACAAAAACTTTGTGTCTTTTTACTTTTCTGCACTGTTTATTTTTCTAGTTTATTCTGGAGTAACAGAATTGTCTTCTGTAACTACAGAAAAACTATCTCAGTAACAATTTTATTATTCCGCATTTAATTAAATAATAAACTTGGAATATTAAAATACAGAATTTCAGTGATGATTGAGAGTGACTCTGAGATAATTATCAGGACATTGAACAGAACATGCTCCAGTTGTAGTCTTGGTAACTACGCGACTCAATGTAAAAATCTCTCTAATCATTTATTAAATTGTAATTTTTTTGTTTATTTTAAGATCATGTAATTTTGTAGCCCATAATATAGCCAATTGGGCTTTTGTTATGAATGTTTAGAGTATGGTGGAATTTTTTTCAATACCAAACAACGTTATATATAATAAGCGTGAAATCTAATTCTTTTGTTTTAATCTATAAAAGCCTTTTATTCAAAATAAAAAAATTACTTATACTAATATAAAAAATGACAAATATCAAAATTTGATATAGTTTTATAATATTAGTAAATAAAATACTAGGCCAACTAATTAAAAATTAATTAGGAAGATAATTATGAATTAAGTTGAAAATTTAGAATAATCATTGAGCATATAATTTACACATCGTGCCTGTAGATATTTTAAAAAGAGAAGCTCTTTAATTTTTTTTTTGATCATCAAGATAAAATTAATCAACAAAGACAAGGGCATTATACCACTAGATCATGATTCTTCCTCATATCCAGCTAGTAATAATTTCAACTACACTACTACTTGAAATCAAGGGTTAGCAGGTCCAAGACCCAGATGCAAATCCAATCCCAAGCCCTTGTCCAAACGATGACCACCATCACCACTAATAATTAGCCCACTATCATTCATAGTCAGATCTCTATCATGATCAAAATCCTCCAAAACACGATAATTGTCATAAACGACGCCGTCCGACAAAGCTCTGAAAGCATTGCCCTCTCCTTCATAGACGCGCCTTCCCGGCATGGAATTTGCCCTCGAAAGATAGGCCGAACGGCCACCACTCTGCGACAACAACGTCGGTGAGTATTGCGGCCCAGCCATGTAGTACCAGGAAGAGGACTCTGGTGCTTGCAAGCCCAGAAGATGTGGCGGCTGCTGAGGCTGGGGCGGCGACACGAATCCCCCGGATGCATGAGAATAATTTGCAGCCATGGCGGCCGCAAGAGCATAGTTTCTGGCGGCGGCTGCAGCAACGGTGGAAGTGTTGTTATTGGCATGCATTTGAGCTCTCTTCAAAAGCTGTCTCTCTTTCTTGTGTGCGTTTTGGTGGCCTCCCAAGGCTTGGGAATTGGCGAACTCTCGAAAACAGTACTGGCATTCGTATTTCTGCTGTCCAACGACGTCGTTTACTGGTTGGAGACTAGTAGTATTGTTGTTATTATTATCTGTGTCGACGTGATGATCTGATGGTAGGTTTATATGGTTGTCGTCGGAAATGTTGAACCCGAAGAGCTTTAATGGTGGAGAGTCGGCAGCTGTGGCGGCATCCATAAGTACTATAATATTTATATATAGTAGAATAATGTCTTATTCGTATATATATATATATATAGAGAGAGAGAGAGAGAGAGAGAGTGAGATAGAGAGTGTAAGCAATAATGTTAATGATGAATGATCAGCTTGGTTTCAAATATAAATAAAAGAGTGTAAGCAATAATAGTTCTAGTTTAAACTTATATTTGGAAAGGGTTAGATGAAAGTAGTAGGGACTAGTAGTTGGGGTATATAGGAGTTTAATTGTCTGAGTGTTAAAAGAGAAAATAAAAAGAGAGAAAAAGTAAGAGTTGGTTGCGAAAATCCCAATGTAAAAGGTGGATATAAAATGAGGGAAAAACCTAGAGCAAGAAACCCAAAAGTGGGGGCTTTGAGTATATATTTTGGTTATATATATAGATAGATAGTGTGGAGAAAGAAATTTTTGTTACGACAGTAGTTAGTGACACTAAAAAGGGATCCTATTATACCAATGATGATCGCATTTGTCGGACATCTCTCGCTAATTCAAAGTGCAATTAGTATAGAGTTTTTGGACTTTATTGTTACATTTATTGTAGTGAGTGAATAAGACAGGTATATGTAGTATCACGAGATATTCAAGGCTCATGCTCTCTATATTTATTTGATTAATTTGTTAGTTTGTATACGATTTCAACGTACCTACATATTACAAAATAGAATTTTACGAAGGCAGGCAGTCATCTCCGACACTCGCGTTCGTCATAATGTAAATCACGGGTACGTACGTTGTTATTGGTTAATTTTTGTTTCTACGATATTGTTACAAGTACGTACATATGATATTGTGTATAACTTATAATTAATAACATATATATATATGTGATGGAGATGGTCCAAATTAAATGGATGAGATGCATGTGCAGATGGGGTTGGTTCAGAAAAATGTAACGTACATAAAAAAGCAAACATGGTGGAATTTGGAAATAAAACTAGAGCTAGGTAGCTTGTAGAAGAATGTTGATCTATGACATCTACTTATTAATTCATTGTTTGTGTAAAGTGTTAGAGAGGGGAATAAATATAGGTAGGTTGCAAGATGTATAGGAATTGAAATAGGATGATGAAATGATAGGGTGAGAGGGTTAGAGGGTCCACCATTATTGGCGTATGCAAGTAAGTGATCTGAAACATGTTTGCGTGATTGACGTTAATAAAGAGATCAAGTCTCCTTTCTTAATTGGAGAAACATTATTTATTATGATCTCTCGAATCTTACTTACTACCCACATTTGGACTCTAAAGTTTATTTTCTTCAAAGAAATCTACATTAACCACTTTAAATATAAAGCTACGCGCTCTACTCATGCAGTACATTTCAACCCCCTATAATTATAGCAATTTTTTTTTTAATAATATATATAATTAAGAAATTATTTACAAAATAATAAGTAAATATTAACTTCATATCAGCAAACAAATGTCGTGTATATGTATTCAATTATTAGTAGGGTGTTTTTAAATTCATTCAATCTAATGATAATTGATGAATCATATTATAATAAACATATAAATGTTGAATATTTAATTGTGATCACATAAGATTTAATATTATTTTTCAATATCATCCAATTAGATATTCCATGGAATGTCCAAAAATTCAACAAATTAATTTAACATTCAATTTAACTAATTAATATTTTCATTTAATTTAATTAAATGAGTAATTAGATTTTATATTATACACAAAAAAATTTATTATATAAAAACTAACATTAAAATTTTACTTTTTTTTTTTAAAAAAAAAATTTGATGAATCTAATACAATTGATACTAGATTTAAAATATTAAATGAATCCGATCGATATGATCTAATAAATATTAGGTCCAAAATATTAGATAAACCTACATTAAACCAATAAATGTACATGAAATACAGTTATGACATGTTTACTTGAAGGGAATGAGAATAAATGTTATGATATTGATTTCTAGTTTACTAAATTTTGGAAAGCGAGAAAATAGTGAGACTCACACAAATTAGGGAGAAAGCAAAAGGAAATGTTCTTCCCCATTTTTATAGGGAATGCCTTTCCCTTTCCTAACTTAATTTATTTTAATTTTAATTTTATTAATTAAAAATGAAAAAGACAAATATACCTTTTAAAAATCTATAAATAGAAAATAATTACATGTTCTAATAATGACAATTTTGTCAAATTAAAGCATTTAGATTATCTTTCCTAGTTATGTAAACAAAATAATATGATTCTGGTTTTCAATCCGGAAAATTTAGTAAACAAGATAATAAAATATTATTTCCAATTATTATTTATTTTAAACCGATTCATGTCTCTCATTGATTATTATGATTGGAATTACAGTTTAGTAAACGCGCTAATGGATTAATCTAATCAACTTTTATTTAATCTCGAATCGATTAGATGACTAAAATTAATTGGATTAGATAAGATAGTAAAATTTAACTTACAATATATTATTAAATTAGATCTAGATATATAGGTCTAAAAATATTAAATGTGGAATTAACACCCCTATTTATCAGTACTTTAAAAATCAAAATTCTAAGAATAGAAATATGTCCACTCCTTGCGACTTTTTTTTTTTTAGTAATTTTAACACGTGTTCACTTTATTTACTTTTCATTTTTCATTTTTTTTTGTTTTAAAAAAAATTCATTTCTCTCTCTTTTTAAAATATAATTTCAACCACACTCTAGATATTTTGGTTAAAAATAGATACCATTTAGTTGTAATATGTGGGAAGCTTTGTTTTTGTTATTAAAAAAAAAGGAAATAAAGTATCAATTTAGTGTTTTTCTTATATTTAGTTAACCAGAGAGTAATTTTTTCTTAACTTAATATCCATAGAGAAATTAAATGACTTAAACAAAATTTACTATACCAACTAGTTTTAAAATTTATTTAAGTATTTTATTATTTTAAATTTAAAAGATAATATAATATTTTAAATATATCGACTTTGTAGATGTTGAACCATTTTTTTTTAATTTTATTATATGAAAAATATATAATAATAAAGAAAAAAGAATTGGCCATATGAAAACAGAAAAAAAAAACAAAAAAATATTATTAATTAATAATATATCCCTATCATAACTACCCATCGCTCACCAATCCACTATCTGATAACATATATCGTAAAAATGAGTTTATAAAGAGAAAAAAGAAATCAGACAAAAAAGGAGAGAAAGGAAAGAAAAGAAAACTCTACCAAAATACAGAGATGTATTATTACGTATCTTCATCTTCAAGAAAGTTCTACATGGTAAGTATTAGGGTTATCCCTATTTTCTGCTCATCAACTTATACATCTTTTCTTCTCCTAATAAATTTTCTTATTTTGTCTTTGGTCCACTTTGATCTAGGCTTTCTAAGCCACAAAAGATCTTCAAAAGTGAGATATAGCCAAACGAAAAATAAGAGAATTTAATGTCTTCATGCCGTTATGCTGCCCAATACTTCATAAATTTTTATGTCTCTCTTTGATTCCCTAGACTTCAGAAAATAAGTCATTGCGGATTGCATAATCAAAGATAAAAATAAAAATCTTAAACAAATAGAATTGTTATGCTGTCAAATTTATTATTGATGATTTTTATGTTTCTCTTTAATTTCTTAGACTACAGAAAATAAGTCAATGTGGGGGTGCATAATTAAAGACGAAAACAAAAATCTTAAATAAATAAAAATGTCATGTTGTCAAAATTCTCATTAAAAATCAGCATAATTAAAGAAAACCAAATTAACAAATTATCTACTACCTTTGTGAAAAAAAGCTATCTAATTATGAAAAGTTACGATTAAATAACTTTGAGAAAATCGTACTATGGTCCAAAGTTAATTGTCGTAGAAAATTTCAATCTAAATCCAAAAGAAGTATAATCAAAGTGATCTCGGTAATGAATAAATATATATTTATATTTTTGCATATATGTTTGGTATATATCAGTAATGAAAATTTAGTATCACGCTTCATGCTATAATTATATATAAATCAGGTAATAAGGTTTACAAGAGGGATATAGCTTATTCCAATAAAATCTAAATCTTGTACCTAAAAACAACTTTCCTTGTACGAAGCAAAATAAGAAATATATTATGCCCCACTAAAGGAACACTAGATATATATATTAATATATGTATCAATGCTGATTGAAAGACTAAAAGAAAGTTTTAATTCAAAGAAATTTAATGTCAAGATATCAAAAATCTTTTAACACTTTTGGAACTATATACGTTCGATTTGATTCCTTTCAAAAGGATACGTAGGTAACATAATTGCCAAGATTAAGTATAATCGCAATTTTTAAAGTTCTCAAAGAGGTCATTCATCTCAGCAAAATTCAAATGAGGTCATTAACTTTTATAAAAATTCTAAATGAGGTCATACACCTCAAAAATCCCAAGTGTGGTCATTTACCTCAAAATATCAAAGTGCATTAATTCTCCACAAAGTTATCGAAGATACAAAATCTTTTAACACTTTTGGAACTACGTTTGACATGATTCCTATAAAAGAGGATACGTAGGCAACTTAGTTGCTAAGACTAAGTGCAATCGCCGATACCACAAAATGGTATGAAACATAAATCTCAAAATTCCATAAAAGGTCATACACCTAGGAATTTTTCCAATTTTTTTTTTGAGAAATCAGCAAGTATATTCATTCATTATACCAATTTACAACCAAAGAGCATCTTCAAAGAGAAGACCTCAAAATTTCTAAACTACTTACAATGTAATTTTTCTAAATTTTTACATAGCAAAAGATTCTTGAAAGTGGTTATCTACCGGAATCCTTATATTCAAATTCAAAAATACTATTTTTTGAACTACAAGTAGCTTGATTCTTCACAAAGAATGTATGTAGGCAGCTCGGTTAGCAAAAAATTACTGAGTTCAGCTGCAATTCTAAATTCCCCCTAATTTTTCCCAAAGTTTACCTCGAAGTTTAATATCATTGTAATTAGAATCAAAGGGTGTTTCCTTTTAAAAAAATGATTATAATTACGAGATTATTCTTATAATCTTAGATGGGTCGAACGTAAATTAATAAACTCTTATGCTGTAAATTTGGCATAGGTGAAATTATGTTTTGTATTTATTTTAATACTCTAAATGTGAATTTTTTTTTGCTTAACATAAATTTTGGCACGCCCAGTGTTAACGTAAATTTTTGTTAACCAAATTTGAGCCTCACAATAGTGATTGCACACAGAAAATAAAAGCTGTAGAAGTAAAAATATGAACACAGAGTTTTTTTACGTGGTTTTGCAGTTAAAATTCTACATAGTCCACGAGTCAATCTTATTCAGATATTTGATTGTTTCTTTTTAGGGCTCCTCCTGTATGAGTTTTTTCGTCCCCCTTTTTTGATCTTGTTTGCTACTATTTATAATTACATAGTGGGAAGTTAATTAAAAAGTTAACCGTCATTTGCCTACAATGACCATCTCCTAAAATCATGGGATTTGATTACATATCACGTAATATAAACGCGGTTATGATTTAAAAATCATATAACCGTGATTTTCCCGCTTTTACTGGATTAAAACAATCATGTATTAAACACATCATTAACTGTTGTATCTAAATATGTCTCGACAGATTCTTAGTTTCAGTGATCTCAATAGCGAGCTGGGGCTATTTTTTCTTCCGAGGTTGTCAATGCATGTCTTGTGACGACCGTGGTTCTTAAAGAGTTCTTCCAAGCTCATTTGAATGTTTTTTTCTAACTCGCCAGGGTTGTAAGCCTCGCTGACGTCAACTGGATGAAGCTATAGGAAGTCTTCCCATAGCGAGACGGGCACCTCGCTTACTTGGTCTTGAGCCAAATGACTGTTGCACTTAGTTTGTACACTAAGGGCTTTCACAATCGATATGTGTCACTTTCGTCTTCCTATGTGTACTGTCCTTGATGTCTCGCTATTTGCATTCAGCGACATATGGTTTCTCGCTAATATAATAAGTGCCAGTTTGTACATTAATTCCTCGCCTAAGACCTTACAGTCAGCGGGTTACAAATATACTCTGATACTTATGTAATTAATGAGTTATTCCATAAAAAAGCGATTGCATCGATTCACATTCCCTTTATCTTGACACGTGTACTCCATTGAGATGGCAACTGAATTTTGGGTATAACAATTGCCCCTTAAAAAGTTATTTTTTAATAATTACAAAGGGCATTTTTGTCAAGATCCCTTCTTTGAAAAAATGCATCCTTTAATTTTGGAAGTTGTACAGTTTTGAGGGTCATTATGAATCGTCTCTTCATACTCTACCCAACTCCCAACCGTAAGATTTCCCAATATTTAGCTTTCTTGTCATTGGACTTCGTGTATAAAAGGGCGGCTCAAGCTTGTCATTTTTCACATACCTCTGGCTTTTAGTGAGATCCATTTTCAGAATGGACCATCTCTTTCTTGATAGAATGTCCCTTCTGAGTTCAGAAGTTCACTCTCCCAAACTTAAATACCAGGATGCACCAACCATTTTCCATTCGTTCCCAAGAACTTTAAGTCTCAATTGAAACCGGTTGCGATGGATTCCAAGGCTGTGGAGCTTTCGACCAATCCAAACCAGGGGAACCCCATAGCCCGCTATGGGAGATCCTCACAAGTGATCTTTGAAGGTGAGTATCATTCCTTGTGAATGGAGATTTGAGTTGGTTTATACACATCATTAACTTTGTATGTTTTTTGTTGCTCCATTGACCTTTTTTTTTCGTCTCCACAGGAATAGACAGAGATCTTGTGAGCGATCTTAGAGGTCCTCCTCTGGTTGACGAGGAATCCCGGAAGAAGGTTGGCATGGTTTCAAATAGACCCAGGAGAGAAGTTGGCGTGGTTTCTATCAGAGAATCCAGCCAACCCAAGGCCTTCACCAGAGGACTTTTGCGCGAGCCTCTTTCTGGTATAGAGGAGTTTCCTAAGGCTGGTAAAGAGATATCTGCTTCAGGAAATGGGATCTTTTGATGATGAGGAGAATGAGGTCTGCGCAGAGATCAAGGCTCTCTACGTGCAAACGGTCTTTCTTGAGCTACATGTAGCCGATCTTTCTCCAAGCTATGTGTAGTCGGTCTTTCTCGAGCTATATGAAGACGGTCTTTCTCGAGTTTATCGACTTCTCCTCTCATCCTTTGTTTAGGAAGATGACTTAATGGTTTGCCCCTAGTGATATTTTTGTAAAGACAAGTTTGTAGCCAAACTTGGGTTTTTTCCTTATCTTAAATGCTTTGTACTATTTTCATTCGAGCTTAATACAATTGTGTTTGCTTGCGTTAATATTCACAATGTAAACAACTATTTTTTTTTTATCAAATATCAAGTACTTTTGGATTTTTCCATTGCTCGTAATCTTCCTGATTAAGTAGTTAGTGATCTACCAAACTTTTTGATTTTCGAGCAGTTGTCAATTCTGCCTCGCTATAGCAGTTATAATCTGCCTTAAGCAAACTTAAATATACTTTAATGATTCTATCACTTCGTATATTTTTAATTTTCTCGTATGAATAGTTATATTATCTATCTATCTTCTAGGTTTAAGTACTTTTATCAAGGCGTTGCTGTAACACCCTAACTTGCATAGGCGTATTACGTGATTTTTAAACATACTGTGCAGCTCGTTGCTAATCAACGAGGTTTATGGAAATCGTGATTAGTTAAAATTTTTGCTTTTTAATTAAACTTGTAAAATATTTATACAAAAATACTCGAGATCCCGATTACAAAACATTTACAAAAGTTCACTGACTATACAAAATACTTGTCGCCTAGCAACTAATTACAAAAATAGCCTTGCTGTCCCGAGGATCGTACGCTCCAGGCCTAACCGCCCCGACATGTACAATCTTCACCGGCTGGCTCTCACGGTCCTTCAGCCTTAGCCTTGCCCTTACCTACACATAAACATAGCACTGTGAATCGACAGACTCAGTAAGAAAAGCATAATCAAATATCATACATAAATCTCGAGTTATGATCAGACGCCCATACCCCTGACCATAACCCTAACTGTCGTGTCCCACACGATACTGAGTCCTGAACGTTCATAAGACGGTACTATTGATAAGTAACAGCCTATACTCGGTACACTGGTCATACTCCAGCTGCTAGTCATACTCTAGCCTGTACCGATGTGTAACAGTATCAGCCTATACTCGGCACACTGGTCATACTCCAGCTGCTAGTCATACTCTAGCCTGTGCCGATGTGATACTTCAAATAGTACAGAACCACCAACCCTAGTATCAGCCTATACTCGGTACACTGGTCATACTCCAGCTGCTAGTCATACTCTAGCCTGTACCGATGTGATACAGTGTCAGCCTATACTCGGTACACTGGTCATACTCCAGCTGCTAGTCATACTCTAGCCTGTACCGATGTGACACAGTCGGATGGTTCGAAGCCAACATACATATCTAATGTAATCTAACAGGCTTCCTACATGCACGCTAAACATGTAATATATATGCATACTGTTATACTAATCTTACCTCAATTCCGAATTCAGGTGTGCCGGTCAACCTGACTGGAACGAACTGCGCGACAGTTTACAAGCTCCTAAACCATAACAATCACAACACTATAAGTGATACGCTAAATTACTTCTCGGGGACTTAAACTAGGAACTAAAAGTTTCCCTATCGATAAAAAGCATGGCAATACCCCAAATAACATAAAAATGAGAAAATCTAGGGTTCCTGAAAAATTTTCCAACCGGCAGACCGGTTGCACAACCGGAATTCCGGTTCTGGAAATTCCTGAACCCCATCCAGAATTCCGGATGCACAACCGGAATTCCGGTTCCTCGCAGGAAACCTTCAAAAATTCATAATTCATTCAATTCAAACCCAACTTAAACCAAACCTTCTAGACCTGCTCTAAATACCCCAAAGAACAATACTGAAGCATCAAAACAGTCCAGAACACACAGAATCAAAAATCACCATTAAAGCTCCAAGCTTTGAGTTCAAAACTCAAACTTGGTTAAACAACCCTATCATGCATCAAACCTTGATTAAAATTACATATTCATACATATAAAAACTGCAGAAACCAATCTCTAACTCATGCAACAACTACAGCCACCAATTTCTCAACTTTCACTTTGAAAACCATAGTTTTGAACTAAAAATTCCACAACTCTAAACAACCTAACTATCATGCATCACAAGCAGCTTAATTAACCTCAATTAATCATGCTTAAACCTCTGCAAACAACAACAAAATCACAGCAACAACAACAACCTAAACTAAGCATGCAAACCAATTCTTTTTCATCAAAAAAATTCAAGAAACTAAAATAAAGAGCTACAAGGATCTTACCAACAACTTGAGGTCAAAATCTATGCTAAAACCAGCTTGAGAACCAAGAAAAACACCACCTTTTCTTCCTGCTCAAAGGGCCGAAATAGAGAGAGAGAGAGAAGCTTTGAATTTTCTAATTTTCTAACTTTTTCCAATTTTGAAATAAATGAAAGAAATGCAACTTAACAACCTTTTATTTCAGCCAACCATTAACTTAATAAATCACATAATTCCACCATAAAAGTCCACAAAAGGACAAAACAATAATGGGGCAAAATGACCATTTTGCCCCCCACACTAAAATGACATAAATAACACTAACGGGGATAATTTGGGAAATTCTAAATTCCAGGCCAATCCCGACATTCCCAATGTCTAATAAACCGTCCCACAATACTAACATACTAAGTTGTGATTTTACTGAGCCAAACACTGAGTTCCATGTTACCGGGCATCGGAAATGCAAAATTATGAAAATCACTAAATGACATAAAATGCATTTCTGAATTCAATAATAACAGTATAAATAATTATTTAAATAGCTATAAATAATTTTCCATAATTAAACATGATAAACTGCTAATTTCCAAATTAAACTAAGCGGTCTTTACAACTATTCCCCCCTTAAAAGGATTTCGTCCCCGAAATCTAACCTGAACAACTCTAGATATTGAGCTCTCATATCTGACTCTAGCTCCCAGGTGGCTTCCTCCACCTTGCTATTTCTCCAGAGTACCTTGACCAATGCTATGGTCTTATTTCGAAGGACTTTATCCTTTCTATCCAGGATCTGCACTGGCTGTTCTTCGTTAGACATATCTGGCTACAGTTCCAGGCTCTCATAACTGAGTATATGAGAGGGATTTGAAACGTATTTTCTCAACATAGAGACATGGAATACATTGTGAACTACTGATAAAGCTGGAGGCAATGCTAACCGGTATGCCACTTGACCTATCTTCTCGAGAATCTAAAAAGGTCCTGTAAATCTAGGGCATAACTTGCCTCTTTTCCCGAAACGTTTGATCCCCTTGATCGGAGATACCCGTAGAAACGCATGGTCCCCTACTTGGAACTCAACATCTCTGCGTTTCGGATCTGCGTAACTTTTCTGTCTACTCTGTGAGGCAATCATTCTAGCTTTTATTTTCTCTATTGACTCATTGGTCCGCTGCACTGACTCCGGACCTAGGTATTTTCTCTCCCCTGTCTCATCGCAGTGGATGGGAGATCTGATGGGTTTTATGCCCTAAATAAAACTCTCTACAATCTGATTAGTTATCAATATAAGAAATTTGAAGTGATTGATGTTTGCATGAATTCTACACACTAATGGTTTAATATGTTTAATATGTTTATTACATTCATACACACAAAATCAGTTAAATCCAGATCATATGTTTATTCACAATTACAGTATCGTCAACACAGTGGAATGTGATTGTGATCATATGAATCAAAAGACTTGGTCCCTGTTTCATCAGTGTTATTGGATTTACACTAATGTGATAATCAACGATGATGTGTACTTACACTTGGAGTAAGTGTTATGTTCTTTCCAGGACATTAGTAAAGTATACTAGTTTCGAATGTATGGAGTATACATTGGACTGGACCGATATTGCAACTAAGTTAAGATATTACAAACTTACCGTTATACATATCTTTCCAAGTCAATATCAGTAGTTGATCTTAAGATTAAAAGAATCTAAATCCTGATATGCTTAGGCTCAACTCAGGAGTGCTATTCATGTTCTTAGATTTATTAGTTCAGCCTACTTTTGGGTCAGGGTGATACGTATATTTTGGGAACATGATAGTATGATTGAGTGGGAGTGCTGAACATAAATATGGAATCTATAGCTTCTACTGGTGTATAGAAGTCAAGTGATGATTCCCTTCGAGCTTAGCAAATAGAAGTAAATGGATGAGCTCTTGTTTAACTGACTAATTATTAGATCACTAAACACCATTTCCAGGTAGCTAAGTGTTTTAAGGGGCAACATACATTGAGGGGTGAGAACGGTAAAGAAATCCCATCTCGATGTAGATCATCTATATAGAGGATCTTTAAATCACAATAAGATTATAACAATGGTTAAATGAGATAGCATATTGATATCGTGGAACATACAATATGCTCTATATAAGTCTGAGAGTCCAATTCTAAGTTCTAAGAGTGGATTCAACGAAGAATTAATAAGTAGGAATTTACTTGGTAAATTTGGTTCACTTATTGGAAGCTCAGCATATAGATCTATGGTCCCCATTCTAGTTGAGAACATTCTGCTTGTAAGACTCATTAATTGATTCGTGATTGATCAATTATAATTCTAAAGTTAGACCATGTCTAATTTTATGAATTTTTACTAAGGAGGGGTCAAATTGTAAAGAAAAGAGTTTCTAGGTTTATTTATTTATTAATGGACTTTATATGTCTAATTAATAATTAAATTAAATGACAATATTATTTAATAATGTATTTTAGTTATTAAATAATTAGTTTTGGCATTTAAAAGGTTAGAATTGGAAAATTGGCGTTTTTGAGAAAATAGAGATAAAATTTGATAAAACTGCAAAATCAAGTGAGGCCCATTATAACACCATGGCCGGCCACTTAATGTGGGATTTCAAATTAATATTTTCATTATTTTAATGCCAAATAATTCCTAACCTAAACCTAGTAGTTGCCTATAAATAGAAAGTGATGGCTCAGTCACAACATATGCTTTCATTAGTAATCTGACAGAAATTTCTCTCTTCAGAAAAACTGAGCCTTCCTCACTTTCTATACCTGGCCAAAACCCTTTCTCTTCTTTTCTCCTTGATCAATTTCGACCCTAGTGAAAGAGTAAGTGCCCACACACAGCAAGCAGTAACTCAACCATAGATTGGAAGACTGTGAAGGATCAAACTTGAAGAAGAAGGACATTCGGGCTCAGATCTTGATTATACTCTGCTACAGAAAGGATACAAGGGTTAGAGATCTGAGTGGAAGGAGACATTAATTCTGCATCAATGTAAGGTTTTCTTAACTTTATATGTGTTTAATTTATCGTTTTAGAAAGTTCATATTTAGGGTGTTTAAACAACATACTTGTGAGTAGATCTAAGATCCTGGTAAAATAAATGAGCTATTCGGTAAGGCATCACTTCAGTCACGCTTTGACGCAACTAAGAAGTACATTAATGCACGGATGGAACCTCATCAAAACGTGCGTGACCATGTTCTCCTCATGTCAAGTTATTTCCAAGAAGCCCAGGATCATGGTGCTGAAATGGATAGTGCCACTCAAGTAAGTCTTATCTTGAATAGCCTAACTCCAGCATTTCTACCATACACTTCAAATTATGTCATGAATAAGAAGGAAATTGACTTTCATGAATTAGTCAATGACCTTCATGTTGGAAATTATTTTACCAGGATCTTAGATCTACTCACAAGTATGTTGATTAACACCCTAAATATGAACTTTCTAAAACGATAAAATAAACACATATAAAGTTTAGGAAACCTTACATTGGGTGCAGCGGAATAATATGACTCCTTCCGTTCAGATATCTGAACCTGGATCTCTTTCTCTGAATCTTTGATGCCGAAACCTCCTTCTGGTTGAAAGTCTTTCTTCACGATCTTCCTCACTATGATTGAGGTATCACTTGCTGTGTGTGGGCACTACTCATACACTAAGAATTTTGAAAACTAAATGAGGAAAAGAAAGAGAGTGGATTCGGCCAAAGATAGGGAGAGAGAAGGCTTAGGTTTTTCTGAATCAGAAGTCAAAAGAAAAGTCTAGAAATTTTAGTGTAATTTTCCTGAAGCCTTCACTATCTATTTATAGCATTCCACTAGGGTTAGGTTTGAATTATTTGGCATTAAAATAATGAAAATATCAGTTTAAATTTTCTACAAAAGTGGCAGGCTGTAACACCCTAACTAACATAGGCGTATTACGTGATTTTTAAACATACTGTGCAGCTCGTTGCTAATCAACGAGGTTTATGGAAAAACGTGATTAATTAAAATTTTTCCTTTTTAATTAAACTTATAAAATAATATTACAAAAGACTCGGGATCCCGATTATAAAATCATTTACAAAAGATTTAACTGATTAACTTATACATAAAATAAAGGTCGTCTAACGACCAGTTACAAAAATCAGCCTCGCTGTCCCGATGATCGTACGCTCCAGGCCTAACCGCCCCGACATGTACAATCTTCACAAGCTCGCTCACGGTCCATCAGCTTTAGCCTTGCCTTTACCTACACATAAACGTAGATCTGTGAGTCGACAGACTCAGTAAGAAAAGCATAATAATACTCATACATAATTCTAACTGCCGTGTCCAACACGATACTGAGTCCCGCTACTGCCATGTCCAACATGGTACTGAGCCACTACTGCCATGTCCAACATGGTACTGAGTTCTGAACGTTCATTGGGACGATACTATTGACACGTAACAACCTGATCGGTCGAACCGGTCATACTCCAGCTGCTGGTCATACTCCAGCCTGTACCGACGTGTTACTATATCCTCCTGATCGGTCGAACCGGTCATACTCGGGCTGCTGGTCATACTCCAGCCTGTACCGACGGGATACGTCAATAGCACGAAACCACCAACCAGTGTCAGCCTAATCGGTCAAACCGGTCATACTCCGGCTGCTGGTCATACTCCAGCCTGTACCGACGTGACAGGGTTGGATGGTTCAAAGCCAACATACATATCTAATAGGCTTCCTACATGCACGCTAAACATGTAATCTACATATGCATACTGTTATACTAATCTTACCTGGATTCCGAATTCAGGTGTGCCGGTCAACCTGACTGGAACTTTAGCTGAGCGGCGGATTACAGGCTCCTAAACCATAAAAATCACAACACTATAAGTGATACGCTAAATCACTTCCCGGGGACGAAAACTAGGAACTAAAAGTTTCCCTATCGATAAAAAGCATGGCAATACCCCTTAAAACATAAAACGAGGAAAAACACGGGTTCTGAAAATTCCCCAACCGGTAGACCGGTTGCCCAACCGGAATTCCGGTTCTGGGAAATTCACGACCCCATCCAGAATTCCAGATGCACAACCGGAATTCCGGTTCCTCGCAGGCAGCAACATCAAATTTTCATATCTTGCTCAAATCAACCCCAAATCACCTCAAACTTTCCAGACCTGTTCTATACCTTCCCTAGAACATATCCAAGGCATCAAAACAACCCAGAAACCTCAAACACGAAAAATGCCATTGGAGCTCAAGCTTTGAGTTCTAAACTCAAACTTGAGCAAAACCACCTAATCATGCATTCCACTAGCTTAATTCTACTTAAACTAGCATAAAATCATCTCAGAAAACTATTAAAAACAACAGCAACATCACAGAAACAAATTACACAATTTTCATGTTGAAAACCAAACTTTTGCATAATAAAACTCTAGCATGCTCAACCTAGGAATCATACTTCACAAATAGCTTAATTACCAACTAAAAATCATGCTTTTAACCTCAGAAAATAACCACAAAATACAGCAGCAACAACAACCAAACTCATGCATGCATCACCAATTAATCAAACTTATCCTAAGAAAAATAAGAGAAAAAGCTAGAAATCACCTACCACAATCAAGAAATCACTAGAGTTTGCAAACCAATGCTTGAATCACCACAAAAATCCAGCTCCAAGCACCCCCATGCACAGCCGAAAATAGAGAGAAAAAGAGAGTGCTTTTGAAATTTTCTTTCTTTTCTTTACTTAGTGATTTTTTGTAAAAATGAAGGAATACACATAAAGCCACATATCAACTTACATTTCAGCCAATAATTAAATAAAATAACATTTACTTTCCATTTCATAAAATCACAAAAGACAAAAAGTCATTGGGGCAAAAAGACCATTTTGCCCCTCCATACTAAATTCTCATAAAAATCACTAAAGGGGGTATTTTTGGGAAATTCTAAATTCCCGGCCATTCCCGACATTCCCAATGTCTAAAAACCCGTCCCAAACTAATAACATGCTAAGTTGTGATTTCTACTGAACCAAACGCCGAGTTCCAAAATACCGGGCACCGGAAATGCAAAATAAAAACTACTGATTAACATAACCATGCATTTCTGAATTCCATAAATAACAGTATAATAAATTATTTAAATAGCTATAAATAATTTCATAAATAATCATGATTAACTGCTAATTTCCAAATTAACTAAGCGGGCTTTACACAGGCCCTATACTAGTGGATTTGGGCCTCACTTTTTGCAATTTTGCAGTTTTATTAAATAATGCCAATTTTCTAATTCAACCATTTAAATGCCAATTCTAACTATTTAATAACTATAAATAATTATTAAATAATATTGTCATTTACCATATTTATTAATTGAACCATACAAAGTATCATAATTAACAAATATGCCCCTAAAACTCTTTCTTTACAATTTCACCCTTACTTAGTGAAAAATTCACAAATAGACATAGTCTAATTTGAGAATTATAATTGATTAATCAAAACCAATTACATGAGTCTTACAAGCAATATTATCTCAACTAGTGCGGGGACCATGGGTCTATATAACCGAGCTTCCAATAAGTAGATCAAGAATTTAGCACTAAAATTCACTAACTTATTAATTCTTCGTTGAATCCACGCATAGAACTTAGAATTGCACTCTTAGTTATATAGAATGCTCTATATGTTCCACCATATAGACACATCATTAGTTATCAATTGTTATAATCCTAATTTGATCAATGATCCTCTATATGAATGATCTACACTGTAAAGGGATTAAATTACCGTTACACCCTACAATGTATTTATTCCTTAAAACACTTGACCCCGTATAAATGATATTTCAGCTTATGTGAAATGAGTACTCCACCATTTATGTTCGTTTGGTCAAGCTCGAAGGAGATCATCCTTTGCTTACTATTCGCCAGATAGAAGCTATAGATTCCATGTTTATGCTAGCGCTCCCACTCAATTGCACTACCGTGTTCCCAAAATGTACGTATCACCCTGACCTAAAAGTAGGCTTAACTAACAAATCAAAGAACACGAATAGCCTCTCGAGATTGAGCCTAATCATATCAGGATTAAGATCATTTGATCTAGGATCAACTAGGCGATATTGACTTGAATAGATATTACGGTAAGTTTAATAAATCTAAGTCAAAGTTCAATATCGGTCCCTTCCGATGCATACTCCATGCATCCAACCTGAGCTTCACTTTAACCAATGCTCTGGAAAGAACATAGCATTTCTCCAAATGCAAGTAAACTCTGTTGTAGATTATCATATCAGTAAAACCTTATGTCTGATAAATCTAGGAAACTTTATTCACATAGTCATGTTTACTTTCCAATGTGTTGACAGCACAATAAACAGGATCAAGTATGTGAAAAGGGTTTCAGATGAATTTATACATTATGTACATATAATCATGAAATAAATCATGTGGACCATGCAACATTAACTGTTATTTCTGATCTATATTAATAAGTAAATTTGATTATATTGAAATGAGTTTTATTTAGGGCATAAAACCCAACGAACTCCCACTTGCACTAATATAAAACAAAAAAGTGCGTTTCAAATAATCTAAACACCTCGATATACAAATCAAGTGTAGTAGTAGTAAACTCCTCGTAATAGGATCTGAAAGGTTGAATTAAACACAACCTTTTCTCCACCATTACTCTTCCTTAATCACAAAATCATTGATAATGTGAAATTCCTCTCTATATGTCTACTCTCTTGGGATACTGGATTCTATACATACCTTTGGCAACTACTTTTGGTTAATCAGGAAATTAACACTAGTAGTTTAGGCAATTTGGAATGGTGCCAAAAATGTATAGAACTTTCCTTAGATTGAATAAGTACCTTTCCTGCAACTTTAACATTCAGTCCCTCTCTGGTAGACCTAGAGACTTCAGATAGGTTTTTACGCTTCTCCAAAATCACTATTCCACCCCTAGAGTAATCACCATCTTATCAGAAAGATTTTCTAGCACAAAGGCAAATTTCAAAATCCGATATGGTGTAGTCTAAGAGTTTTAAACACACTCTTATAGACTAACATATAGTTCCTCTTCTTAATCTTAAGATTTACTTGATTGTCTTCCAATGTTCTTCTCCTGGATTAATCTGATACCTACTCATTACTCCCACTCAACAGCAGGTGTCTGGTCTAAGGCATACAAAAGCATATCTAAGACCTCTCATTGTTGATATAAGAAATTCTTTCATGGCTTTATCTTTTCTGGAATAGTTGAGACTTTTGCTTAGATAAATAAAATCTATACCTAAGAAGTTGTGAAGCTTCTATAGATTGCCATTAGAAAGAAAATGCTTCAGCATTTTACTAAAGTAAGTTGCTTGCATTAGAGTAAGTAATTCCCAGGTATACCACAAGCCATAGGTTTAGATACACTCAAACCTATAATACTAGGAACAGGAAGTTTGTTAAGTCCATTGAATAGACTTATAAACGAAAATTTCCTTTTATGTCCTTGTAATAGAAAACTTTGGGTTACTCCATGTGAATGGATTAAACCATAGTTCTATTGGCTTTCTTCTTAGTTTCTTATCTTGACAATCCATTACTTGTTTAAACTTACAATGGATTTTAATCACTAGTGTCTCCCAAGTCATAAGAAGGTGAGTTCCTAGAAACTCTCCCACTACGACAAGGTACCGTGAATTATGTCTAAGAAAACTAAATGGTATGAACCTCTTAGGTTGTGACAAGACAACAGAGGCAGTGGGATCATCATATGTCAAATAAGAAGATATAACACTTTTGGAATCAAGAATTAAATATCTCCTTTATTTGCTACTTGTTTTCAGACTTAGTCATTATCTTAGAAAAGTAGTATTTGTTTGAACAAACACTTTCTTATCTATTGACAATGGGATGGTCCACCCCTAATCACTTTTTGATTAGCTCATTCATGAATCTAGTAATGATTTACATTAAGTATGCAACCATTACATCATTCTGAAATTGTATTACCATAGAAGGAATTAGGCAACGACTAGTAACTAATCATCAACATGCAACTCGAAATTTCTGGGGGGGGGGGGGTAAGTTTGGATATAATTCAAAAATCAATTTAATGATCTTTGAACTGCATATCTACTAACTATTTCTCCACCCCTATCAGTTCGCAAGATCTTTAACCACTTACCTTAATGGTTTTAACCATTGCTAGAAATTAATGAAATTTTTCAAACATTTCAAATTTCTTGCTAAAAGGAATAATCTAGAGTTATCGTTTTAAGAATACAACGAAAAACTCATATCCACCCCTGAATGTACATCCATCTGCGAATGAGATGAACTACTTTCAGTGGATATAGGCATATTAACTCTTTGCAGAGATTGATCTTGTCAAATCCACTATGAACAAGATACAAATGCCATAGATTAAAAAAAATGTGGTAGTGTCTTTTGATGACATAGGTTTAGTTACATCAAAGAGTTCTTAGAATACTGCAAGTGGATCCTGGTCACGTAATCACCTAACTCATATTCCATACAGTTTGAATCCATTAATAGAAGATGGATATTAAACACTTGAGAAAGTGTAACTGTATTGTATTCTGGAATTAGAAATATAAGAAAATTTCTGTTTGGAATCTAAAATTAAAGTCAAAGACTTAAATTTATACCAAATATAATGAGTAATTCTATCTTGGACCACCACTACTAATTTAACTCTAAGTCTGATTTGCCCATACAAGTAGGAGATTTCTAAGATTGAGGATTTATATCAATTGGGAATAGAATTTCGGGATTATAATCATATGTGTCATTTAATTTCTTAAGAGAAAATATAGAATGACATGAAATGATTTATAGACCATTCATCCAATGATATATTATTGAGCTAATTCGAAATGAATAAGCTAAGAGGAATTAGGATAATTTCGTTTATAAATAAGAATCCAACGATGCTTCGATTAGCGAATGTCAAAGTAATCTTATTTATACAATCTTCTTGTTTCGTATTGTAAAAATACTAGTCTAAGGTGTCATCAATTGATGAACAGCTAGATGTCGCATATACAATATTTATCTTTTGAGATCTAACACTATTATGTATGTCTAATGGTGAAAATCCACTAGGGATTTATTTCATTAGATAAACAAGCCAAGTTAGACCAACAATGAATATTCGAAATTAAACTACAACTTAATAACAGAAAATAACATGGTTCAATATAAATTCATACACAATTCAGAAATTATAAACATATAGCAAGTAGGAATGACAAGTGAAAATACTAAAACTTACAATTCTAAATAATTTCCAAGGTTTTCAACAAACTGATATCAGTGTTCCATTTAGGCGAGAGTCAAAGCTACCATCCATTGAACAGAGTTGTCAGCTCATCTAAAATGTTAAACATTCTAGCAACCTTTTATTCGATCAAGATTGGAATTCAGCGTTGTCCCGTTTAGGCGAGAGTCAAGGCAATTCTATCTTATGAGCTTCCACCATTGTTTCATAATTTGCAAGTCAAGTATGGTCGCCACCATTAGGGTGATCTATACCATACAAAAAACTTACAAACTACTTATCATTCGAGATTAAACAGTGCGAAATTGCTAATGAACGTTCCTCCATTAGGGAGGATTACTCACTAAAACAAACGCGGTGTAAAACCCACAATGGAGATCAAATGTCTTTTGATTAAAAGCTCATTATTTAAAAGAGTTGTATTTTCTTTGATTCTCTTTATTTATTCTATTTATTTTAAATATATATTTATTTAATTAATTTCCAATTTAGAATGAAAAATTCTAAATATAAATTTTAATTTAATATTTATAAATTTTACTTAGATGGATATGAAAATAACATGAATTATTTCCATCTTAGTAATAATTTCCAATAAATATTTAGAAAAATATTCAATTTAAGTTGTTACAAAATTAATTTAAATTAATTTACAACTCAAATTTAATTTTCTATAAATATATATTGCATTTCGAAAAATTAAAGTATTCAAGGATATAATTTTCGAAAATGCAAGTTAAAATAAAAAAATTTAATCCTGGAAAAATTATTCTAATTTAATGTTGGCCCAAGATTAATTAATAAAATTAATTTACAACAAAAAATATAATTTTCCTATTTAATTAAATACAAAAGAAAAATTTCAAATATTTAAGTATGATGATGAAAATCAACTTAAATATTAATTTTCTATTTAATTAAATACACTACAAAAATACTTCAAGCAAAAATATCATCTATCTAGATTTTCCTTTGACTAATTAATTCAATTTCTAATAATATACTTTAATTCAATTTATTTTAATTAATCATTAAATGAAAAAAAATATTGATTTAAGTTGGTCCAAAATTAAAATAAATAATTTACAACTTTAATCTATTTTTCAAATAAAATTCGAAATTCCAGCATTTAAGAAATGCAATTTTGAAATTTGATTAATAAAATAAAGAAAAAATATATATTGAAAATTATTTAAATTTAGTTGAAAAAATAAATTTCAACTAAAAATAATTTTCTATTTAATTAAGTGTCATGAAAAAGAAATATTTAAGTATCATGATGAAAATCAACTTAGATATTTAATTTTCAAATTAATTAAATGTATTAAATTCAAGAAATAAATAATTAAGTGTAGAGAAGGCTTAATTATTAATCTCTAATTTAATACTAGGAAAAATATACTTAAAATAAATTGTACCAAAATTAATTATATATAAATAATTAATTTCACAATGTATAATATTTTCCTATTTAATATTAGAAATAATAAGTAGTCTAGAAATAACTATCTAGAAAATATCTTATTTGACTAAGTATCTTTTCCACAAAATTTGAAAAAATATCTAATTTAGGTTGTATTAGAAAAAATTTAGAACCTAAATATTTTTCAAATTTAAATTTAATTAAATATCAAAAATTAAGTTGTAACCACTTAATTTGAAAATATTCCATTTTAAGTTAATATTCGAAAAGATATTAACTTAAAAAATATCTAAAATATTCCATTTTAAGTTAATATTCGAAAAGATATTAACTTAAAAAAAATATCTTAAAGAATCTTAATAACCAATGCCTAAAATTCCTCAACTTAATTTTGAAATTTTAAATGCAAAAGATATTCAGATTTAAGTTGGTTAGTTGAAGATAACTAAATATCAACTTAAATAGGAATATTTAATGAAAAATTTAAATTAAGCTCCAGAAAGAATCTAGATGGTATAATTCTATATTTAATTAAATACAAGAAAATACATATAGTTTAGCTTAGAATAAAAAATTCTTTAAACTATAACTTTCTTAAATTAATTTCAAAATAAATGAAATTAATTATGTTGCTAATCAGTTTTATTAGGTTAAACTAGTTTAATTAACCTAGTACAGTTATTCAAATCAGGCAAATGGGCCTTCACAATTGGGGTAGTTCATGTGAGGGGGTGCTGGGTTCAGTATGTCATACCCACTACTATGGCTCCAAACTCTCACACAAGGCCCAAAAGAGAGGAATTTAACCTTAATAAGAACAACTGTTATTAATTGAATAGGCCCAAAAACTAAATGGGCCTAAATAAAATCTATCAAGAACTATGATATTTTATTTTAGCAACAGCAACCTATATGCATCTATAATAAAATTAAACACATAGGCTCACACAGGCACACTTTGGATGGGTCCTATCATGTTGCTAGGTCATACACAGATGAAAGAAGATTGTAAAATTTACCTGTTACAAATTATTAACTTGACCAAGGGAGCCATCAGATCATTAGATCTGGCAAAAAGTAACCATGGCTATTTGCAATCAAGTAGTAATAGGTTTTGAAAATTTACAAACAAGCTAAAACACATACTCCTGCAACAAGGTTAGCTGGATAGTTGGATGAAGGATTTATTTAATTTTAAATTAAATAATTAATTTCGAAATAATTAATTAAATAAATAAAATATTTATTTTCGAAAAATTAAAATAAAATAAAAAAAATTTCGAAATTTTAAAAAAAAAAATTTAAATTTAAAATTAAACCTACAATTTTGAAAAATTAGGTTTCAACCAACCTAAATATCATTTCAAAATTTGCTAACTACTTTTAAAATTTAAATATTATTTTATAAATAAAAATTAAATAAAAAATTAGAAAAGATAAATGAATATCTTTTTCAGATTTTAAATGTAATTTAAATAAATAAAATAACAAAATTTAAAAGTTAGCAAAATATCTTATATCTATTTAAAATTACATGATTATAGTTATCTTATTTTAAATTTAAATAAGGTCAAATTATTTAAAAAAAAATTAATTTAAAAAATTTAAAATCTGACCTTAAATTTAAAAATAAGATAAGATATAATCAAATTTAAAAATAAGATAGATAATTAAGCAAAAAGATAGATACTAACTATTTTCAAATTCAAATTACACCAATATCTTGAATTAAATTTAAAAAATATTAAATTAATTCAAAATGATAATTAGAATTGAATTAGGAATAGTAATAGTATAAATATAAAACTACACAAAAAATCGGAAGTTAATTCCATGAAAAAGCATGAAAAAACGAAGAAAAACGAAAAAAGTGTGAGTTGTACGGACAGTTTTCGCGATCGAAGGAAAATTTCAGCACAGCTCCGATTTTTTCGAATCTTCAAAAAATCATAACTAATTCAAATTAAATCGAAATTGAGTTCTGTAAAAAAGTAACTTGCTTAAATTTTTCCATACTATCCAATAAAAATAATTCCAGAAACAGAATCGAAATTATTTTTGACGAAAAATTAACAAACATCAATCAATCATCAAATAACACTCAATACAACATGATACCATCCAAAAACAAACAAACAATCGTTTTAAAGTCCAAATTTCTTGCAAGTAAATCAATTACCATGGCTCTGATACGAGTTGTTGGAAATTATTTTACCAGGATCTTAGATCTACTCACAACTATGTTGATTAACACCCTAAATATGAACTTTCTAAAACGATAAAATAAACACATATAAAGTTTAGGAAACCTTACATTGGGTGCAGCGGAATAATATGACTCCTTCCGTTCAGATATCTAGCCCTTGATTCCTTTCTGTAGCAGAGCATTATCAATATCTGAAACTGGATCTCTTTCTCTGAATCTTTGATGCTGAAACCTCCTTCTTGTTGAAAGTCTTTCTTCACGATCTTCCTCACTATGATTGAGGTATCACTTGCTGTTTGTGGGCACTACTCATACACTAAGAATTTCGAAAACTCAATGAGGAAGAGAAAGAGAGTGGATTCGGCCAAAGATAGGGAGAGAGAAGGCTTAGGTTTTTCTGAATCAGAAGTCAGAAGAAAAGTCTAGAAATTTAAGTGTAAATTTCCTGAAGCCTTCACTATCTATTTATAGCATTCCACTAGGGTTAGGTTTGAATTATCTGGCATTAAAATAATGAAAATATCAGTTTAAATTTTCTACAAAAGTGGCAGGCCCTATACTAGTGGATTTGGGCCTCACTTTTTGCAATTTTGCAGTTTTATCTTTTCTGCATCTGATTTTCTCAAAAACGGCAATTTTCTAATTCAACCATTTAAATGCCAATTCTAACTATTTAATAACTATAAATAATTATTAAATAATATTGTCATTTATCATATTTATTAATTGAACCATACAAAGTATCATAATTAACAAATATGCCCCTAAAACTCTTTCTTTACAATTTCGCCCTTACTTAGTGAAAAATTCACGAATAGACATAGTCTAATTTGAGAATTATAATTGATTAATCAAAACAAATTACATGAGTCTTACAAGCAATATTATCTCAACTAGTGCGGGGACCATGGGTCTATATAACCGAGCTTCCAATAAGTAGATCAAGAATTTAGCACTAAAATTCACTAACTTATTAATTCTTCGTTGAATCCACGCATAGAACTTAGAATTGCACTCTCAGTTATATATAATGCTCTATATTTTCCACCATATAGACACATCATTAGTTATCCATTGTTATAATCCTAATTTGATCAATGATCCTCTATATAAATGATCTACACTATAAAGGGATTAAATTACCGTTACACCCTACAATGTATTTATTCCTTAAAACACTTGACCCCGTATAAATGATATTTCAGCTTATGTGAAATGAGTACTCCACCATTTATGTTCGTTTGGTCAAGCTCGAAGGAGATCATCCTTTGCTTACTATTCGCCAGATAGAAGCTATAGATTCCATGTTTATGCTAGCGCTCCCACTCAATTGCACTACCGTGTTCCCAAAATGTACGTATCACCCTGACCTAAAAGTAGGCTTAACTAACAAATCAAAGAGCACGAATAGCCTCTCGAGATTGAGCCTAATCATATCAGGATTAAGATCATTTAATCTAGGATCAACTAGGCGATATTGACTTGAATAGATATTACGGTAAGTTTAATAAATCTAAGTCAAAGTTCAATATCGGTCCCTTCCGATGCATACTCCATGCATCCAACCTGAGCTTTACTTTAACCAATGCTCTGGAAAGAACATAGCACTTCTCCAAATGCAAGTAAACTCTATTGTAGATTATCATATCAGTAAAACCCTATGTCTAATAAATCTAGGAAACTTTATTCACATAGTCATGTTTACTTTCCAATGTGTTGACATCACAATAAACAGGATCAAGTATGTGAAAAGGGTTTCAGATGAATTTATACATTATGTACATATAATCATGAAATAAATCATGTGAACCATGCAACATTAAATGTTATTTCTGATCTATATTAATAAGTAAATTTGATTATATTGAAATGAGTTTTATTTAGGGCATAAAACCCAACACTTCAAACTTATGAAAATTTGATTGGAGGACCCAAGAAGAAAGGGAGTAAACCTCATAATCCTGGGAATGGTAATGGGACGATGAAACCTGAAGCAAATGTTGCCTCTGCTTCGAAGCCCAAATCGAAGAAGAAGTGGAAGAACACCAAGAAGCGAACAAAAGCCATGAAGAATAAAAAGGCTGTTCCTTCTGGTGATGCTACACTTAAAGGAAAGTGTTTCTACTGCAATGAAAAAGGTCATTGGAAACCCCAATTTCCTAAACTTCTTGAAAGGAAACAAGGTATTTCCATTAATAAACTTTAAGAGTTTTAGTGAATTGTTATCCAATTGGATTTATGATTCTGGACTAACTTTGTTTATTTGTTTTCTTCTTCTTATAGGCCAAGCTACTTGAACTCAGATGAGTTGGATTAGAAAGCTGGACCAAAGGGTGAAATCGTCCAGATGAAGATGAAGCTCTTCAATTTTTTTGAATTAATTGTTTTAGTTTAAAGACAATTTGGATTTCAAATTTTAGTTAGGGATATTTATCCCTGTTTCTCTCATATTGTTGCAATACATTTTTTTTATTATTAATAAAGTTTCTTTTATTTTCGAAATCACCATTGCAATTTATGAGATTGAGCTTCATTTATTTTATCTTCATCAACTATTACCACATTATATTTATATGTTTGTATGTGTAAGTGTTTTTATTATTGATGCAAATTCTATAATATTTACAACTCTTCATAGAGTTATATTAAATAAACACTAGAAATTATTTCTATGTTTATTAATAATTGTTAATTCTAATACCATTATTAAGAATTTGTTTAATAAAAGGATCTTTTGATCTGATAGGGGTGGAGAAAAGTTAAGAAAACTATGCAGTTCAACGATCTTTTATATCTAATGAACTCTGGATAGTATTCAACTCTATTCAACTCCACATAAACTCTATCACACTTAGAGAATCATGATCTTTACAACCTTTAGGAATGGATCATAATCTCTATATACTTAGGGGTGGAGGTTATCCACGAGTACCCTATATGTATATTCTTAGGGGTGGAGTCTATTCCACAATTCCCTATGTAACACATATCTTCTTTAAACTTGGAAGTAATATAATGAGTCAGCTATTGTCAATATAAATTCTTGATCTTGATTGTATGTTCCATTTCGTTTTACTGTTGTAAGTAAAAGTTTGATACCTTTGAAAGTTCTTTGTTAAAGTTTCACACTACCTTAATTGAGTGGGAGAATTTTAAAGTTCTATGCCCATCTTCATTAGGTTGATACTTGTGATAGATACTTAAGAACACTACTGAAAAGCAAATCTAACCATTCACATGGATAGGAATAGCTTATCAGAATTATGAGAATAAGATAAAGAACTCTAGTTCAGTCCATTCGAATGACTTGAACCAAGAATTCTT